>NC_142520.1:51252377-51334877 GCF_964205215.1 Stylophora pistillata | reverse complement strand
CAAGAGATATTTATCATGTTTATTACAAGAAAAGAAAATTTAAAAGCTCAAAGAGATAAAGACAATTCTCATTTATCTGGATATGGGAGGTTACTAAAATAAATAGTTACTAAAGAGAAAGTTACTAGAATAAATAGTCAAAATGTCGGTATTCAAGTCAAACCTCATCGAGTGTCCTCAGGCGAAGTACATTCCTTTCAACATTTCCGGATGAACTTGAACAGCTTTGGCCAAAATCTGAGGACTTCTATCCTCTCCATGACCACCACTGCAAGACGAACCATTCTCAGGACTGAATAGAAAGAAATTACAAAAAGTTTCATTAATATCAAGATAAACAAAAATAATAGAAATTTAAACTAACCTTCCTCCAACTGGTCAAGCCTCAAGTCCTTCATCCCTCGGCTCTCAAAACCCCTTCCATCTCTTACACCTTAAAGACCCTCACTCTTTAATCTCAAATTCCCCTCCATCAAAAGGGTCTTGAATCCTCCTTCCCTAATCACACCCATCATGCACTTACCCTTCGGGCCTATTCCCTGTAGAGTATATTTCCCTCGCGAATGCGTCTCAAGTCCCCGGCCCTCCGATCTAAACATTTCTTGGATCTCCCCAGGAACTTAAATTTTAAGTTCGCCAAGCAAGGGACTGGGGAAATTGGTTCGATGTATCGAGGACTTCGTTATGTAGAGGTTTCTTTAAGTGAGGTTCCACTGCATACTGCTCTTACTTGGAGGTCGATGAGTCAAATTCTACCAGCTTCATTTTTTTCCTACCCACGAATGTGATATATCATGTTCTGATCTCACTTTTAAGGTGAAAATTCACAACTTGGCCTTTTCCAGTAAAGTTCATCAGATTATGTGGAATTTCACCATATTTCTTGAGGACACTCTTTGTCTACCGTGCATAATATCTCACCTTTCCCGTTCTCTTTCTATCAGATGGAATCGTGCTCTGAACGCCACCAAATGCGCGTAATACGCAGGGGCTGGTATGGATACTGCTCGTGTGCACCTGACGTAAGTATGGC
This sequence comes from Stylophora pistillata, assembly GCF_964205215.1. Taxonomy (NCBI): domain Eukaryota; kingdom Metazoa; phylum Cnidaria; class Anthozoa; order Scleractinia; family Pocilloporidae; genus Stylophora; species Stylophora pistillata. The sequence continues at coordinate 51,333,844 of NC_142520.1, read as the reverse complement.
ACAACTGATAAGTGAGGGCCTGGATCTCGTCTGCTTTGAAATTGTTGTCGTCCCAGAGCACGTGATAATGTAAAGGACGGCTGGTGCCCTGCAAGAGGAACGGGTTCATTAGCGTCGTGTCTTTACTCCAAAAACAACCACACAGCGAGATTCGCAGATCGCTTTGAATTTTAGCCGCCTTCTTAATGCGCTGGGATTCCCGATCGAGATGTCGGAGAGTTTAGTTTCACAGTGCCTCTCCCTCACTCAGTAGTATAATTTGATAACTACAAACTGTTAGAAAGCTTGACGACTTTGTGTTACTTAAATTTTTTGCGAGAAGTTTTATGTAACTCAGCCCTGTGGATTGGAGAGTGGCAAAGCCTTACCTGAATTCCTGCGTGACTGCACAGGTAGAAGTCAAACTCAGTGGGGTGAGTTATGCCAACATCCACAGTGGTTCCTGGGGGGACGTTCTTACTACCGCCACACTAAAACCACAAAAAAATATATGAAATGCGTGATCGCTTAAATGAAACAGAGTCAGCCAAATAATGAGATGGGAGTTGGGATGCGTTGATTATGTTTTTTATTTTTCTAACCCTTTCACCTTTGAGAGTGTCCAACATCTACTTTCTCCTTACATTATCACCCCTGAATCAAACATTATGATCACGTGAAGGTAGAAAATGATCTCTAACTGAAGACGCTCTTGATTAGGAAACTAATTCTCCCTGTTAGCCCCTTAGGAATTGTATAGAGAACAGTATGGAGAATATGCATACTGATGTTAGGCTGAAAAGGGTCAAGAAACATTTTCCTTCCTCTCTTTTGGATTTCTGGGTATTCCCCGTGCGCACAGCCCTGCGAGTGGTTTGTTTACAGCAAACTGTTGAGTAAATGCCAGCGAGCGAGGGAAGCTGGGGTTAGTGCTCAGAGTAGAGGCTCCTAACTAAACCCCAGGCATATGCTGTATTTTCAACAACGTTTTTCCCCAAAAATTATATTTTTGTACCTTACAAGATAATTAGGCTCTAAAGAAACTTTCGCCTAAAATTTACAGTTAGATATTACAAAGCTTAGCGATAAAACATGATGCGCCAGTTTCATAACCCATACCATGTCCTCTTTATCCTGACAGAAAAATCTAGTGTGGTGTCTTTTTTGCACAACAATGAATGTGATGCCCGGCTGGTACCCAACCTCCAGCTTGATACAAGCCTCACGGATGGCTTTTAGTTCGTGACACAGTACCTAGAAACAAATTTGGCGTCAAAACAATTTTGGTTCTACAACTTCGCGAAGAACTTCGTTCACTACTGACCACTGACTGGTAAATCTGTATGTGCATGCAGTGTTTGAAAAAGACAATTTTAAAGTATTTCTGTCAAACCAAGGATGTAATGGAGCAGCAATCTTCGGCAGTAATGAGCAGCAACTCATATTTACCATAGTAAATATCACCACCTCACCTGTCTAAACTGGCCTTCACTGACTCCATCACGATAGAAAATTATCCTGACTGGCTTGTGTCTTGTCGAACGATAAAACTGAATCAACAACTCACGAACCATGGCCGCTAATTCGGCAATGATTTCCTGCAAGATAAATAATGGAGCAGACGTTAAGATCACGTGAAAGGTTAATTAACAATTTTTTTTTCTTCAAAAGTTCATGGAGCGCAACTCCAACGGCATTTCCACGCGACTTTCATACCTGGCGATGTGTCTGAACTCGAACTGAAGCACAGTACCGGCTGGGATGAGCATCCATACTGCCGACAACCTACAAACACAGCAAATTACCTTGAGGTATTCTATTTATAATCTATTGGTTTTCATTTCAAAGTACATTAATTACGCTGAGTGCATTGGAAAAGTTTAGTATGAATATTTTCAGCGTAAATAGGAAAAATTGACTTTCACTCCTACTCACACATCCGCGAATAAGGATGTTACAACGATACTAACTGATCTGGTTTCGCAGGTACTACAACTTCTCGCGATTTCTCTCGTCAGTTTTCACCCACCCATCCCACCCTAGTTCCTGTTGTTGCCGTCCTACAGGTCTCTCCATCCTCACTGTACAAGATCGAGCAACTTCAGTTCGAATAAAACATTTTTCTTATCAGTCGCTAGTTTGCCATTCCAGTTAACTTTTTCCATCTTCAACCACTTATTTAAACTCCTTTGGGGTCAATCTTGCCATATCAAACAAATATTCAGTGGTTTACCCAAAGTTAAAGATGATTTTGTGTGTTGGTGAAAGAAAACTTTTCAAACGTTGTTTTCAACATGAAGCTCTTAGTTCCCAATGCACGCTACAAGAAGAGTCTTATCGGGAGACTTTCTTGCAACAAGCTCTCAGCGACAAAATTAAAAATAACTACGAAACAAAAAGCACAAGAAGGATACCAAAAAGGATAACAACTTACTGCAGCAATTGAAGGTCGTTTTTCATCCCCAGCTGCAGGGTGAGTTACATCAGCTCCAAGAAATATCACAGGTTCGCGAAATACGGGAAGTCTGTAAACATAGATTCAAATATTTAGGGACCAGTCATTATTTAACATGGAGGGGGAGGGAAGGGGAGGGGGATTTTGAGAGGGATCACATGGTTTTCAAAGAGAACGGGGGGGTGAGGTCAGTCGTCGCCTACAAAGTATAAAACAGGGACTACAAAAAATTGACAGCCAATGAGGGAGGAATCGTGAGAATATTACAAAGCCCTCTGGGGGATCTGGTAAATTTAATCATGACACGACAAAAGAAAAGAAACATTCCGCACATGAACAAGTAAAAAATGGCAAATGTACAAAAAGCATTTCCTCGCAGATTCCTCTTAACAAACCAAACTTCTCCCACCCGTTCCAAACCTAACACCTCCACATCCCCATCCCTCCCCCCTTCGATGCCCCTGTAAGTAGTACTAAGTGCATTCATCTCACCGAATATCTGGGGCCAAAATATTGTTTATTCCTCCAAGCTTGGCATTTATTTTTAAACACAGATTGGACAATGTTTGAGCTTGAAACCTGGTGACATTCTTAGATTGAACACACTGTGTGGCGATTCCTAGCATTGTATCTCCAACTCGTTTGACTTCAGCTACAAGAGAAACGTGGATAATAAAACACTGAGAATCTACATTCTACAAAGAATCCATGGGTCTCTCAGTTAGTCAGTGAGTCATTCCATCAGCCAGCCAGTCGGTCAGTCAGACAACCAGCCAGTCAGTCAGTCAGTCAGACAGCCAGTCAGTCAGCCATTTAGTCAGTCGATCAGCCAGCCAGTCAGCCAGTCAGTTAGTCAGACAGCCAGTCAGTCAGCCATTTAGTCAGTCGATCAGCCAGCCAGTTAGAGAGTAAGTCAGTCAGTCAATGAGTCTTACAGACTGTCAGTCAGTCAATCAATCAGTTCTTCAGTCAGTCATACAAATCGCACTGTGATCACAAATTCAACGCTGAACATTTTTCGTTTCTCCTTCCGTGTTTTCAAAACTCACCATATACTGGTGTTTTTCCGGGCAACACAAGAATAATGAGCTGAAGATTGGCAAAGGTGGATTTCAAATGTTTAAACATGGGCTCAACCTGACAAGATAAAACAACACGACAAATCTCTTTCATCTCTCGCACTTCAAACAACTTCCCTGACTTCAAGAATAATTTTATTAACCAAAGAACGAGTGCCGTGTTTACATAAGCAGGTTTCTATGCAATTGTCTTTCACTGTTTCATTAAGGAGATACGGGAAATTCTCCTTCTCTGATTGCCTGAGTTTGCGTCTCAAACTGTTTTTCTTTTCCAGAGTTCTCCTCGCTTTTCAAGATAGGTAAAGACAATTGAAACACTCCAAGTATGTTTTCAACTGAAACCAATAAAATTAACTCTTGAAACGATACACAAAACTGCTATCGAGACACTAAAGACCTTTGTCTTTGAACAGAATTTACAAATTCTCTTAACGCTAATCTAAGTAAATCTATCACGACGTTGAGGAGAATTTTGAAGTTGAGCTACTCACATCCTCGGCTTTCTTAGCGTATTTACAGAAGCACGGTTCAGATTTGATTGGCATCCCAGTTTCGCTGCTAATCCTCATCAGCTGATGGGCGAAGTTCTTCAATACTCTGTCGTTGACTTCTCTTGGGTCGACAAAGCAAGCTATTGCCCACACTTTAATCTCAATGCCGTGAAACAGTTGCTTTCCTCTCATGTCCCATGCTCCTGGAAAGCGAAGCATGAAAATGAAAGTTAGACGATGCAACAGTACAAAAATACTCACAGACAATTGAGAATAGTTTTCTACCAAGCGAAAGGAATATTTATTTTTTTTTTGCATGATAATGAGAATTATCAAGGCCTTTTCCTGTGTCATCCAGGTGACAAAAATTTGGGTAATGATTTTTTTTTTCGCCATCAGATAAAGACTTAGACGTAAATAACCGTTTTTTCCTCTTTCCACCGCTGCTGCTGTCATTGTTCTGTCTAAAGTCGTCTTTATGTCGAAGTAAAGCATTCAATTCCAACAACACGAGGGTTAGAAAATCCTGTTTTGTGATTAAAAAGGCAAACGGACGCACCAGCCGGCTGAAGAATGAACTAAAAAACTCTTCAGAAAATACCCGACTTCACCTGGGTATAGCCTTTAAATTGATTCTTCATTATTACCATCATTAAGTGATTTTTCACAAAATTGTTCACTGTACCTTGTTTTGGGGAAATTTTCAGTTTGTCCTAAGAAGAAATTAATATTAAATTCGATAAATACCAAAAAGAGTGATACGCAATAAGAAGTTCATTTAACGAAAGCTCTGTAAGGGATACATGAAACATACCATGCAATAATGAATATTGCCAAATTTCAGACCTCTATCTCCATGGAAAAAAATGTTATTAAAAATTTTGAAGTTTCTTCTCCCTGTTGGAGACGCTCTGACCGAATGATTAGTGCGCTGGACTTCGGGTCGAGAGGTCTGGGTTCGAGTGCCTTTACCAGCCCACGCTTGTTAGAGGGGTGAATAACGCTACCCACTAGATAAATCTCTATCAAGCAGGGCATGCACGAAATTGCACCGAGTACAGTCCCTAATGCGACTAAGATTACCGTGCTGGCGATCAAGATTCCAAAATTAGTCGCCAAGTTGGCGACCAGAACTCTTTGGATTTGATAAATCTTACCTTGAAGTATTTTGCAACTAAGTAAAGCCTTGAAGTAGATGAATGAAGGCTAAAAGTTTCTAAAGAAACTGTGGTGCCGCGTCAGTGGGGGTAACAAGGTAATTTGGTTATATCAACTCAGTTGAAACTGTAAATTGGCCACCGTAACGAATAAAAAAGCTGACGTTTCCAGCGTTAGCCCTTCGTCAGAGCGAATGGAGGAATTGTGGGTTGTATTGTATTTAAAGTGTCTAGCGACTGGTTTTGATGCGTCCTCGTCATTCTTTTCTACGTCGCGAAGGTGTTCTCGGAATCGGTCACCCAGTCGTCTTCCTGTTTCGCCGATGTATAACTTTTTGCAATAAGTGCAAGTTATGATATAGATTACGTTGGCGGAGGTGTACGTGAAGTGATCGGTGATCTTTGTTATCATAGTGATCATAGATCGGTGATCTATGTAATAGAAGTGTTGTAGAAGGATGTAGCAACGTGCAAAATTTGCAAGAGGGTATCGCGCTTCATAAACTCCACATACAACACACCTAGTCGGCATATTTCGGACAATATCGACGACAACCTTCCCAAACAAGTGAAAATGTGTGAAATGCAGACTTTCGTGTTCTGGATTTGACGTCACATTACCCGCTAGAGCCATTCCTCTTTAAACTCGGTCGTGGGGCAAGATGGCGGCCGATTTTCCGTATTTTGACTGGGCACAGAAAATTAAAGATTTGAGCAAATTACAAAATTTTGCACAAATACTCCAAAAAATAAGCTTATTTCGTTAAGCGAAAAAATATTTTTGGGTTTAGGTGCACTTTAAGACTTTACCCTCGTCCCTTTTTATTCTTCTCCATTATTTTCCATCCTGTTTATTCTTACCCTTTTGATTATTTTCTTTCCCATCAAACCGTTATCTGAGTTCGAAAGCTTTTTAAAAAGCATTTCAACATCTTCAAAACGGATCTAACTTAAAAAAAAAAAGGGAAAATGAACGTTACTTCAGTTACCTTTCCGCCATACTGCAGCTTAGGTGCTTGCAGCACCCGCCCTTGAAGTTCCACCATCTTGTCTTCTATCGAGATTCCAAAATCCTTGACATATTGGTCATTGTTGAAGTCAGCTTTCCTAATCTAAGGTTGTAAGTGAGTGGAAATTACAAACACGTCAGTCATTGGATACAAAGAGCTTCAATGAATAGAAATACTGGAATAAAAATCCATCATCACATTGAAAACAAAAACCTCATTAAAAATCCAGAGACCTGGGTTCTCACCCTTGCAAAGGTAATGAGTTTGTTTTCTTTGAGTGAGGCCCGCAATAGGGTATAATCACGCGTTTTTCAGTTTAAACACGGCATGCAGAACGCAGTGCCGAAAGCGTTAAATTTGTGGCGGGAAGATGAAATGCCTCTGCCTTCTCCTGCAATATTTTGTAACGCGCTATTTTACTCTGCCATCTACTTCGCACTATGAGCATACATAATGATTCACAACACCACTGAACAAGATCGGGGAAACGGCTATGCTAGCAAATTAGAAATATTCGCTATCAATGCTCGATATTCCCTCACCAGATTTAAGATCTCTTGTTCTCTCTCCGGAGCACTCTTTGCTGTTGTTTTTATCATCATAGATGTTTGTTTATCGCTCAATTTCTTGATGCAGCGCTGACCTGCCACAAGGTTACAAACTTCAATGGGGAGGTAAGTGTGTTCTTGTTCTTGCCCGACATGAAGGCATGGCAGGTGAGGGTATCTACACGAACACAAGAACAAAGAAATGAGACGAAGAGGAGAAATGACACAAAGGTTGGCGGATTGATACGCTCGAATCTGTATCAAACATTTGAGGGTGAGAACTGGCCTGACCACTGCGTTGTGTTCTTTGGAAAATCACTTCACTGCTTCTTTCCAAACAGAGGTACAATATATGTAACTTCATGCAATTTCATGATATCATTTTGCTCTTATGTCATTTTACCAGATAAAGACAACAGCACGTGCGAAGTGTAAAGGTATTACACTGTAGTAGAGGGCAGATATGGACGGAAAGTGGGGCGACAAAATGGCCGCGCGAAACAAAACTTTTAAGCAATTCAAATTATTATCGTTGGCCGCAGAGAGCACATAAATCGTTTTATTTTCGCTGTGTTTGTCGTGTTTTCGCACACGCCTTAAGGGATGAATGCAATGCTCAGATGAGGCCGTAGGAAGAATTTTGAAAACTCGTCGCCAAAATAGTACAAAATGAAATAAAAGTGGAAAATTGACTTTGAAAAATTATGAGTCGTAATAACAGAAATATAAGTTATAAAAGTACTGCGTTACTTACTTAAGCCGTCTCATATGTTTTTCTTGAAAATATCTTGCCACTGTGATCTCACTAGGCTGACCTGTTTCCATTTGTTTTAGAGGAAACTTCAAAGTTTGTGCAGATAAGTTTGTTACATTGATGACACGGTACTTTCTCTTCATTGATCCACAGTGGGTAATTTCCACCTTGAGGCCTGGTAACGAGAAATCAAAACAGATACAGTTACAAATCACATGTTTAAGACTCTTAGTAAAAGTAAATCCTAAAAACCTTTGTCCATTCACTAACACTTAAAGGACTGCATGCACTCCCACATGTGCGAGAAAACTCGGATGAGTATAATCTTAATAAGTAAAATCACCCAAGAAATCCATTGTTGAACAAAAATGTCTCTAGATAAAGGATTTTAATTGAGAAAATTTATTTGGAAAGATAGCATTCCAATGTTTACCAGATATAAATTTTGGTGATTAATGATTAGAATATAGTGGATTGAACTGATAAAATATGACTAGAGGAGCTACAAATACCATAATCATAAAAAAATACATGTAAAATGGCATTTCTTTATGCTAACAGTAAAAAAAACAACAACAACATAATATGGTAAAAATCTTTGAAAGTCAGTCATGCAGTTAAGCTATATTTGTTCAAACTGATATTAATAACATCCATCAGATTTAAAAATAGTATAGTATACATTTGGTTTTAAACATCCTTTTTACAACTGTAATACCCAACTCTTCTTCAATCATTCCTATCAATCCATACATATCACCTTTTTGTATGCATAACATAACTTGCTTCATACCTTTTATCTCTCGGAGGAACCTCTTTCTATCTGCATCAGACAATGGTTTTGTCCTTTGAAGATCCTGTTCTTGTTTGTGAAGGATCTCACACATAAACTCTACAACTGGCTGACATTTATAGAAAGCAGTTGCTGAAACTATGATCAAGTCAAAAGCTTTAATTTCTCAGTAACATGGTCAGAGTTTCAGAGATTATTCTCTATCTTGGTACAGCTAATGACCTCAGACAAACCTTTGGTTATATTTGACCCTACTGTTAGTGGAGGCTTCTTTTTATTTTCCCCTTAAACCATTTGACCCTTAACAGTGACTGGCATCCAATTTCTCCTAACACAGTAACCCTGGTACTGCCAAGATCTCCTTAGCAATTCTCCTTACTGTCTGCCATACAATTCTTATGATGTTAGTTTGGAGAATTTGGTATTGAATCAACATATAATTCCCTTGCTGATGTTATTCTTTATTCTCATCACTTGTCTGCTTAATATTGTACTGATAATTATAGTAAGGAGAAATTGTCTTGATCAGTCATGGGAGTGAAAGAGTTAAGGTGGCAAGAATAAAGGAAATGATAACCAGCTTGATAAGCTCTTGATTGTTTAACAAATTATCCTTGTCAGCACCTTGAGAAATGAATAGAGAACAGTATGGAGAATATGCATACTGATGTTAGTGTGTAAAAGATTAACTCTTCCAGTTATCAACAGAAAATTACAGCGTCACAAGATTTTTGTTCTACAAAAACTTAAGACACTACAAATAATTTCCTCATATAATCCTGCCTTGACTCCAAAATACTACATCAAAATACAACACCAAGATAATACATCAGCTGTACGTATATGGTTTATTTTAACACTCCTGCAGCAATGTGTACATCATTGCACTAACCATAAGTGTTCAGCATCATCTTCCACTGAGACGGTCGGACACTCTGATGAAAGCCAAACCAGACCTCACGCCCACTCTCCAAGGGATGGTAGTAACCTTCAGGAGGCGAGAAGAAAGATCTTCCAACAGGTATATACTTCATGGATGGCAAATGTCTTAACACCACATCAAGAGCTTGTATAGTCTCAAATGGAATTTGATTGTGTTTTCCTTCCAATGCTTGTTCCAATGCAAATAAACTGACTTGTGCAACCCACTTGACTGTAACCTAAACCAAAATAAAATTTTATTACACGACTTGGGCAGTCAGAGGGCCAATAACTAAAATCAACCAATCAAAATGCTCTATTGCCGGTCCAATATTCTCTAAGTATTGGACCAGGCACTGTCCCGAATGGTCCCGAATGATACCGCACTTGTGTCCCTTTGAACTTCAGTCGTATAATAAATCTCTTATTAGCCAAGCTTGCTTGGGACCGTACTGGAAGAATATCGGTCCTCGGTCTCTTTTGTATGGACCTCGCTGTGCTCGGTCCGTACTGTCAAGACCTCAGGCCAATATTCTCCCAGTACGGCCCTCGCGCTTGGTTCATAAGATATATGTTGTGCATATCGTCTACAATAAAACAGCTAAGGCCAATTAAACCTTGTACCTGTCTACAGTACATTACTGTTTCTATGCTGATAGGTACCTTTATAAGTTGTACAACTCCCCCAAATTCTTAACTTCTTGTCTTAAAACTTAAAATCCTTTACTGCCAAACTTTCACACTCATTATCATACCTGTAATTCTGCCACAGATTTTTATTCTGCAAGCGCAGAATCTCTGAGAATCTTTTAAAATACCTTACATGCTAACAATATCTCAGAGTTAATACATTTTCCATTTATATTTTCACTAAGTATCTGCATAACAATGTATCAATTTTGTAAAGAGAAACAATTTGGTGGTCGCCTCTGGGAGAAAAAGATTTTCATCCAGAAACACTACTCCAAGATGGCCGAAACCTGTTTAGTGCCGAGTATGACCTATAAAAGAAGCTACTGTTCTATTAATTATGACACAGATTTTGATAAAGCTCAGTGGAAGACATGATCATAAAAAATTGTCATTTTTAATAATGCTGTACAGCTGTGATTATAAAGTAAAGCAACTTGACAGAATTTGTAGCAATACAAAATTTTGAAGCTATATTCAATTGATTTCCAAGACCAGACTTGTTTCTTACCTTAAAGACCTTGTCTTTACTGTTCTCAGTTGGAAGTGTTACTTCAAAATCAATCTGAAATTTTCAGTATCTTAAATCAAAGTAGTTGAGGCAGAGAAAAGTTCACCAAAATTCACCATTTTAAGATAAAATAATTATTATAATAATACCGAGAGATTTTTATAGCACCATATCCATGGGCTTTTCGGGCTTTGGCCAGACTGCATTGAGGCATTTACAATTTTTTTGAAAAAAATCTTTCCAGATGCCCCCCATCTGGAAATCTTTCCAGATGCCCCCCCATTTAGTTTATATGATCACAAACATGCATCATGCGTGTTTGTGACCAAAATAGTTGCAGGTTTCTATGTAAACATCACACTTACTGGTTTTCTTCCGATCGGCAAAGCTTTACTGCTGTAGAGGTTTTTTCTTCCATCAAAAACAGGCCTTTGACCCTCAAAAACTTTGTGGTATGCATTCACCATTGCTTCTACGACATCTCGGTTTACCCGTCTTGGACACTTATCGGGAGATATGCTAAGATCATAGTGATGTATGTCACCTTTGGGAAGGTGAACTTGAAAAAAATTTGTTCTGAGAGCAATTGGTTTTCCCACTGTTCCAAAGTTAGGTCTTTTTGGTGGAGCAAAATCTCCACCGACACGATTGGCTGTAAACATAAACGCAAGTTACAACAGGAAAAATTAAATCCAAATAAAACAAAACAAATGTTGCAGGGCTTATACTGTTTAGCAAAACAAACTGAAATGAAAATGGAACCGGGTGAGATCTAAAGAAACTAAAGGGATGATGTCGATATATCTTCTAACAAGGTAAAGATAACTTTTGCAAGGATTTTGGAGTAATTGTTGATTAACAATCTGGATTTTTATTGCTATTTTTAAACCTCATTAAAATAATTTCCCAAAATAATAATTTTATGAGAGATACTATTTTGCGAAATGAACTATTTCACCTTCCAGAAACGTCTTCCTTTTTGGGTCACAAAAATACCTTTAAAGATTACATTTAAGTATATCGGAAATAGTTACCGGTAAGCTACACTGGGAAAAGGCCTTTTTAGAACTGATGTTTTTAAGTTTTCTTTTTTTTAATCGTATTGTAGACCTCTGATATTGCCTTCCACTACACATTAGAATGATTGAATCTTTCTCATCACTTAAGAACAGTTATTAATAAATTTTATTATAACAAATTTAATGCAAATAAGGATCGATTTTTATAATTTATTAATAATTATCGTCATGTTAATTATACTATTTGAGCTACTATGCAATATATTATATGTAATATATATTTTTTTAATTTTTAATTGAGGCAGTTTAGTTTTACAAAGAATCTTCGAATTCTGTATAAACTGACCTAATTATTCAGATCTTGTGAATTTTTTTTTTAGTTGTTAATTTATCTTCAATTTGTATATTATATTAAGATCTGTATAATTAAAGTTGAGTAAATAAATAAGTAAATAAGTGATTAAATAAATAAATTCCCAAAGATGTTGATCACTTCGTATTTCACCAACCATATTAAATTTAAATTTTGTAAAGTTGTTAAATTATAACAAATACTATTTTGCGGAATGGACTATTTTCACTCCGCAAGTGCTAACAATGTTACCATTCTCATGTCACACAAATGTCTTTGGTCGGTGTTGAAGGCAATAAATCACGGTTAAATGCATGCACAATGTGACAGCCTTTGGATTAAATTTGTCAGGTCAACACTAAATCAATACGATATTGCTCGAGCAATCAACCTGAACTCGCTGTCAGGTTTGGCAATCTTTCCATCTGACAGTGCTTGTTGAGTTGTTTTATCATCAAACTATAATTTAGCATAGTTTTTCACTGCTAATTTTCAAGATTTTGCCAAAAAATTCTTAGAATAGAGGTAAAGACAGACCAATACAGACTCCCTATCTCGCTTTTGTGGTCGCATTGCATTTTCAAATTTCTGACAGCCAAGTCAGCGTGCCATCAAAGGGTCTCAAATTCATCCCAACACCTGTGACAAACAAATGTAAAATCAGGCCAACTCTTGTGAGATCTGTTTGTAAGATGAATGCCCTTCCATTAAACCTTTCATAGACAAAACAAAGGACCAAATTCATTTCATATCAAACTGGATGCCACAGGTTCTGCCTTTTATTGCCCTTAAGAGCTACTTGGAAAATGTCATAGCACAACTTGCAGAGATTACTGTATCCATGCCATAAAACAATTTGTAACACAACAAGGTCACTGCTCTAAAAGAGTTGAAAAACAACTCTGCTTTAAACCCTCTAAAAGGCAACGCTACAACAATCATCATGAATAAGACAGACAGACAAAGTGCAACTCAACAACAGAGTTCACTAAAAATCCTACAAAGCACCAACAGTAAAAAAACATGCAAGAGGAAAAAGTTAGGGCGATCATTGACCAACTGCATCTAGGAAAACACATCAATGACATGACTAAGAAATGGTTTTCACAAACTCCCAGTCTACCTCGATATATACAATCAGTCCTTGCTGAAAACAATTTTTACATAAAATCTTATCATCTCTTACAAAGGGGAAAATCCCTTGCGACAAGCTTGTGGAAGCAAAAATACAACTGGAAGGCGATAAAGCCGCGCGACCACCGGTTTATCCTTACCTTCATTCTCTGATTATAAACAATAAAGCCACGTCGCATAAATTGCACAATGAATCTTTATGTTTAATTAACGATTACTCCAAAATCCTTGTGAAAGTTATCTTTACCTCATTAGTCTAAGAAAATATATCGGTATTATCCCTTTAGTTTCGTTAGATTTCGCCTGATTACGTTCGTTTGGTTTCGCAAAATAGTACAGTATGTTGCAGTCGATGTCACAAAATAGAGACCTAACCTGGGTTATTCGACGCCATTTTTCACACAAGTTTCTTCTGTTATGCTACCTGGCATCCATCAAAAATCTTCAGAAAACTAAACTGTTTTTGGCTACATCGTGCTTTGAGTATTCGTCAGCAGTGGGCAAGTTATAGTCCATTTTACAGTTGTGTGCTTGGTTGCCAAGCCTTTGAATGGGAGTGAGGCTAGAGATGACCTTGGTATGATACAAACCTTGCTCAATTGAATTCGAACCTTTAATAGGCCTTACTTCACTTAGAACCTAACTAAAGACTAAATACAAGATGGCGGTTACGATAATAAATAGCCATAAAGTGAAACCGCTGGTCATGCAAAATGCAAACCTTGCACAATTGAATTCGAACCTTTAATAGGCCTTACTTCACTTAGAACCTAACTAAAGACTAAATACAAGATGGTGGTTACGATAATAAATAGCCATAAAGTGAAACCGGTGGTCATGCAAAATGCGGGCAGGGCACAGGGAGCCCAGCCTTAACAACAGAACGGCAATATTACAACATTCTCCCTCCCTTAAAACGTAGCTAACTAACAGGGGGAGGCAGTGTTCAATGTTCTAAGCTTATAGTCGGCAGTGTTCTACCATCCATACCGGGATGGTGGCTTAATCACACGAGTGGAGCGTCTTACAGCAGGTGGCGTGACCGAATCATGATTAACTGCTCCATCTTGGCACTCAGTTGGCAAATCTTTGCTTTCAGTTGGTTGTTGGTCCAAAGGTATCGGAGCAGGGCACTGTGGTTCATTAACAGTTGGCACGATGACTGGAGGGCTTTGTGCCGAGGCTTGTGGGCACGGTGCTAAATCTCTGATGGATACAGTTGACTCTCGACCATCCATGTATTTTACGCGTGCATATGTAGGGTTTGCTTCTTTTAGTTCCACTTGGTCAACGATGGGATCATTCTTGCTTGTCCTCACATATCGACGAAGCAGCACTGGTCCAGCTGATTGTAGCCAGGTAGGCAGTGAGGTGCCATGTGACGAACGACGCTGGAAGTTGAAGAACCTCTCATATGGAGTTGAGTTGGTAGCAGTGGAGAGGAGGGATCTTATTGAATGAAGTACGTCTGGGAGTATCATCTCCCATTTGCTGTCAGGCAGGTTTGCTGACTTTAGGGACAAACGGACGGCCTTCCATATTATGCCGTTATAGCGTTCTACTTGGCCATTACCTACTGGGTGGTAAGGTGTTGTCCTGCTCGTAGCAATGCCTCGCCGTGATAGGTATTCTTTGAGTTCCTGGGACATAAAAGAGGGACCTCTGTCTGAGTGGATAAACCCTGGTGTTCCACAAAGAGTAAATATCTGGTCCAGGCACTTGATGACAGTTGATGAATTCATGTTTGGGCAGGAAAAAGCAAAAGGGAAGCGTGAATATTCGTCCACAACTGTCAGCATGTAGGGGTTATTAGTGGTTGTGGGTAATGGGCCCTTGAAGTCAATGCTCAGTCTCTCCATTGGTTGGGTAGCCTTAATGAGGACTCCTTGCTCTGGTCGATAAAATTGTGGTTTAAGCTCAGCACAGGCTCTACAGTTAGAGCACACCTTCTTGACATCCTTAGTAGAGTAAGGTAGGTTCTTTGACCTTACAAAGTGCAACATCCGTGTGACACCAGGATGGCATAGTGCAACATGAATTTCGCTGAGGCTCGTTGTCGGCATAGAAACTTTGAATGCTCGGGTAAATGAGTCCGGAGCAACATTGTCCTTCCCAGGTCTGTACTCCACTGTATAACTAAAGGAGGCCAGCTCAAGTCTCCAGTCCTGAATCTTATTGTTCTTTACTTTGGTACGTTTTCGGTTGCCAAACATGAATGCTACTGACTGTTGATCTGTCTTTAGTGTAAAGTGTCTACCTGCAAGGAAATGGCGCCATTTTCGGACCGCCTCGATAATGGCCATGGCTTCTTTCTCCACAGCAGGATAGTGTAGTTCACTTCCTTGGAGTGTCCGGGACATGAACGCAACAGGTCGGCCACCTTGATTTAGTGTAGCTGACAGAGCGGTTTCTGATGCGTCGGTCTCCACTATGAAGGGCAGACTTTCATCAATTGAGTGAAGGGAAGCTTTCTCCAGCTCCTTTTTCAGTGTTGTGAATGCACTTAGGGCATTGCCATCAAGGGGAAATGTAGTTGCTTGCGACAAAGGCTGTATCTTTTCAGAAAAGTTTGGTACCCATTTTGCGTAATATGCAAACATCCCAACAACTCTTTTGAGAGATTGGAGGTTTTCTGGAGGAGGAAATTCTCTAAGGGGACGAAGTCTTTCTTGGTCTGGGGCGATGAGGCCATTGCCAACGCAGTAACCGAGTAGGTTGATGGACGTCTTAGACTCTACTGTCTTGCTCTCATTCAAAGTGAGCTGTCGTCGTTGTACAGCTTCTCTGAATTTCTTGACATTCTCATCATGCTCTCGCTGGTCATGCCCTGCAACAGTTATGTTATCCAGGTATGGGAATGTATCCTTCAAGCTTTCTTCCTCTACAAACTTGTCCATTGCTCTCTGGAAGACTGCAACGCCATTTGTGACCCCAAATGGAATGCGGCAGAACTGATAGAGTCTACCATTGGCCTCAAACCCAGTATATTTCCGATCGGCATCTTTGATTGGCACCTGGTGATAAGCGCTTTTTAGATCAAAAGTTGAAAACACCTTATACAAAGCCAAATTGTTGACCATGTCGTCGATACGGGGCAGGGGATAAGCATCAAGTTCTGTGTACAGGTTAACAGTTTGTGAATAATCAATGCACAGGCGTTTCTTATGGCGCTGTAGGGGGTCTTTTGAGATGACAACTTGAGCCCTCCACGGAGAGGTGCTAGGTTCAATAATGCCTTCGGAGAGTAGGCGGTTAGTTTCTTGATGTATGAATTCTTGGTCCTCCTTGCTGAACCGACGTGACTTACTTGCGATTGGTTTGCATCCTGGAAGGAGATTTGCAAAAAGGGATGGTTCCTCAATTGAAGCTTTCGCGAAAGCACACACTGGTGTTGAGTTGGGAATTTTGAGTTCAGGTTTTTTACCTCCATACTCTATGACAACACTTTTATGCTTCCTTTGGAAATCCTGGCCGAGGATGATATCACTGCAGAGATCCTTTAGTACCCCCAGGCGCACAGATGGGTAGAATTGGTGGCCTATCTTGATATTTACATAACAGTGGCCAAGGACTTTCGTTGTCAGAGAGGTGAGAGCCATAGATAGGTCCTGATCAGACTGATGTAACTCAAGATCCATTTGCGTAGCCACCTTTTCATTTATGTAGCTGTCTGAGCTCCCAGAGTCAACGAGAGCAGTCAGAGTGACATCACAGATAGTGGCCTTAAGGGATGCTTGCATGAGACTTTGTGGGAAAGCAGCGCTTATTGAGCAGAGAGATGGTGAGATTATTGAAGCCGTTGTTTTAGTCATTCTTGACTGGCATACTTTAGCATAGTGACCACTTTTACCACAGTTGTTACAGGTACAGTTACGTGCAGGGCAGTCTTTCCTATTATGAAGAGAGCCTCCGCAGAAATAGCATTTCCTTGAGGGCATGACAGCAGCAGTCATGTGATTATCGTTTGGTGTGGACATTCCAGCACTATTTTCGAGAGCCGAAATTAACGCCGCTGAACTGCCAGGTATTACATAAGCTTCGGAATTCTTCTGGGCTAAGTCCAACGCGCTAGCTTGGTCGAATGCAGACTTCAGATCAAGTTGTCTATTCTCCAGAAGTCGTTGTCGGATTAATGGAGATAGCAGCCCATTGATAAAAGAGTCACGAATCAGTTCTTCTCTGTATTGTTCGGCGGTCACGTTCTTTACATTGCAATCCTTACTTAACCTCCGAAGTTCCTGTAGAAACTCGGAGAGTGACTCCCCAGGGTTTTGACGTCTCGTTGCGAGGAGATGGCGAGCAAATATTTCATTTGGAGGTTTGACATACAATCGATTAAGGGCTTCAATGGATGATTCGTAGTCTGGGCAATCTTCGATGTACTCGAACACGTTATGTGACACATAATTTACAAGAGTGCGATGTTGGTCGGGAGCTCGTTCACCACATTCTCGAATGAAATTCGTAAATGTCTGGAGCCAATGCTTCCATTCTTTCGCTGCTGACGGCGAATTCGGATCCAAGTCGAGACGTTGTGGCTTTAGCAGGGTTTCCATGTTGCTGATATGAGAACTAAGTGAAGTAAATTGTTGAATTCGAACCTTTAATAGGCCTTACTTCACTTAGAACCTAACTAAAGACTAAATACAAGATGGCGGTTACGATAATAAATAGCCATAAAGTGAAACCGCTGGTCATGCAAAATGCGGGCAGGGCACAGGGAGCCCAGCCTTAACAACAGAACGGCAATATTACAACACTGCCTTTCAAATGTAAATTACTTTTTTATCATGCTAACCATCCTCGGAGACCCAGGGGTTGTGGGTCGATTTCAAGTTAGGGCATGAAGAGCCCCTGGGGACATTGTCTTACAAGACTAGTTCCAAACGGTCACAGTCGTTCTGCCATCTGATTGGTGCCAGAAAATCTTTGTGTTTTTCTGCCCAATCAGAGTGAAGTGTGCTTTGGAGTCCTTTCGAGTGTTGTAACACGCACAAATACTAATGGCTCAGTTGCTCGCTATGCCTTGGGCCGTGCGACGGAGATTTGCGTGAGGTGAAAAGTTTCAGTCTCAGCACACAATGTAAGAGAAATCGATCAGATTGTCCGCGAAAATCTTACCGGAAATTATACTGAATAGTTTCGCAGGTATCACGAGAGAACGTGTTTTAAAGTTTGCGAGGTTTGTATACAACACGATGGTTGCAGTCATTGATATGTCGCTTTAAACGTTAACCGAGATTTAAGCTTATATCTTTTCTAGATTTTTGGTATAATTTGCTGTGACTGAAACTTTTCCAATCCCGTGAAGTTATTTCGTCGCACGGGCCACGCAAGTATGTCGAGCAACTGGTACTTGCACAACTTTCTGTGCGTGTCAAAATCTAATCTCATCTTCGCTTGAAAAAAAAAAAGAAAAGCAAAGGGTGGAAACTTTTGCTTCTTAGGTATGGGTAGATGACCCTGTACTATTAAGCTGACATTTGCAAGAAAGCAAACCCGCCCTTTCCACCCATTATTTCTTGGTCTTTGGTTTTGTTTTCACCATTGAAAGCAGCATCGGATCGATTCCCAATGATCAAAGGTATTTAACTTGGTCTTCAACAATCGACAGAAGAGGTGAAATGACAATGACCAAGGGACTAGAAGAGAATCCGTGGCCTTCTTAGCTCAAGAATTTCAACACTCAGGCAGCATTTGAAAGATTAAACTCTTTCCAAACCCCTTCGGTAACTGCCCGAAAAAATCTCTCCTTTCCACGATGTTCTCGTTTGTTCAGATTTTAATTCGCTAACCGAAAACACAGCTAAGCTTTCTCTAAGCGCTTGCTGGAGGTCGTCCACGAACTTAAGCCGTATTGTGAACGACTTTACTAAAAAGCGAAGATTAGATTTTGGCGCGCACAGAAAGCAGAAAGCTACGTAGGCGAAAGCGCCCGTTGCTCGACATACCTGTGTGGCCCGTGGGACGAAATAACTTCACGGGATGGGCAAAGTTTCAGTCACAGCAAATTATGCAAAAAATCTAGAAAAGATGTAAGCTTAAATCTCGGTTAACGTTTAAAGCGACATATCAATGACTGCAACCATCGTGTTGTATACAAACTTTAAAACACGTTCTCTAGGGATACCTGCGAAACTATTCAGTATAATTTCCAGTAAGATTTTCGCGGACAATCTGATCGATTTCTCTTACATTGTGTGCTGAGACTGAAACTTTTCACCTCACGCAAATCTCCGTCGCACGGCCCAAGGTATAGCTAGCAACTGAGCTATTAGTATTTGTCCGTGTCACAACACACGAAAGGACTCCAAAGCACACTTCACTCTGATTGGGCAGAAAAACACAAAGATTTTCTGGCACCAATCAGATGGCAAAACGACTGCGACCGTTTGGAACTAGTCTTGTAAGACAATGTCCCCAGGGGCTCTTCATGCCCTAACTTGAAATCGACCCACAACCCCTGGGTCTCCGAGGATGCATGCTAACTAGATACAGGTCTCTATCACAACAAGGTCATCTTTAGCCTCACTCTGAATCAAAGGCTTGGCAAATAAGCACACAACTGTAAAATGGCCTATTCGTGGCAGTCTCCACATAGACTCCCTGTTACCCAGTCTCCATATAGACTCCCTGTGTTCCCTGTGTTCCCTGTGTTCCCTGTGTTCCCTGTGTTCCCTGTGTTCCCTACATACATACATACATACATACATACATACATACATATACTTTATTTAATCTCGAATTTGGAGTAGCTAAAGAATAAGCTAGTATCTTCGAGTTACAAGTATAATTCTAAATACTACTAAAATGTAAAATGTAAAATTGTAACATTCTGAAATTTAACTATGAGAAAGAGTCATACTGTAGAATCTTGCGCTTGAAATCAGAAAAGTCAGACGTTCTAAAAGAGTCCGGAAGAGAGTTCCATAGTTTTGAAGCCATATATGAAAAGGAGTGAAGACCATAAGTAGTAGTTTTTGTAGACGGTAGAGACAAAATATAATTTCCGCGTAGATTATAGGATACAAACCGGAAACTAAACATATTCTTTAGATAGCCTGGATAGCAGTTAAAAAACAAGCTCTTGTACAATATAATTAAGAAAGTCTGAAGGCGTCTTTTATACAGAGATTTGGAGTTAACTTTGCTAAGTAGAGAGTCATAGGGAGAATTATAATCCTGCAAGATAACTCTAAGAATTCGCTTGTTTAAAGTATCTATCTTCTCAGTACTACGTGCACCACAAAAGTGCCATACAGACGAACAATAGTTAAAATGTGGCATAATAAAAGCCTTATGCAATCTTAGTAGAGTATCTTTAGAGATAAGTTTACGAAATCTTAGCATTACACATCCTCGGAGACCCAGGGGCTGAGTCAATTTCAAGTTAGGGCATGAAGAGCCCCTGGGGACATTGTCTTACAAGACTAGTTCCAAACGGTCACAGTCGTTCTGCCATCTGATTGGTGCCAGAAAATCTTTGTGTTTTTCTGCCCAATCAGAGTGAAGTGTGCTTTGGAGTCCTTTCGAGTGTTGTAACACGCACAAATACTAATGGCTCAGTTGCTCGCTATGCCTTGGGCCGTGCGACGGAGATTTGCGTGAGGTGAAAAGTTTCAGTCTCAGCACACAATGTAAGAGAAATCGATCAATCAGAGTGAAGTGTGCTTTAGAGTCCTTTCGTGTGTTTTAACACGGACATATACTAGTAGCTCAGTTGCTCACTATGTTTGTTTGGACCGTGCGACGTAGATTTGCTTGAGGTGAAAAGTTTCAGTCTTGTAAGAGAAATCGATCAGATTGTCCGCGAAAATCTTACCGGAAATTATACTGAATACTTTCGCGGGTATCACTAGAGAACGTGTTTTAAAAAAGTTTGCGAGGTTTGTATACTGACACGATGGTTGCAGTCATTGATATGTCGCTTTAAACGTTAAACGAGATTGAAGCTTAAATCTTTCTAGATTTTTTGCATAATTTGTTGTGTCTGAAACTTTGCCAATCCCGTGAAGTTATTTTGTCGCACGGGCCACGCAGGTATGTCGAGCAACTGACGCTTTCGCCTATTTAACTTTCTGTTTTCTGTGCGCGCCAAAATCTAATCTTAGTAGTAAAGTCGTTCACAATACGGCCAAAGTTGCAGAGAACGTTAAGTTCGTGGACGACCTCCAGCAAGTGCTAAGAGAAAGCTTAGCTGTGTTTCCGGTTAGCTAATTAAAATCTGAACAAAAACTGATTAACGAGAACATCGTGAGAAGGAGAGATGTTTTCGGGCAGTTACTGAAGGGGTTTGGAAAGAGTTTAATCTTTTAGCTGCTGTCTAGAGTGATGAAATTCTTGAGCTAGGAAGGCCACGGATTCTCTTCTAGTCCCTTGGTCATTGTCATTTCACCTCTTCTGTCGATTGTTGAAGACCAAGTTAAATACCTTTGATCATTGGGAATCGATCCGATGCTATTTTCAATGGGAAAAACAAAACCAAAGACCAAGAAATATTGTATGGAAAGGGCGGGTTAGCTTTATTGCAAATGTCAGCTTAGTAGTACAGGGTCATCTACCCACATCTAATAAGCAAAAGTTTCCACGTTTAGCTTTTCTTTTTTTTCAAGCGAAGATGAGATTAGATTTTGGCACGCATAGAAAGTTGCGCAAGTACCAGTTTCTCGACATACCTGCGTGGCCCGTGCGACGAAATAACTTCACGGGATTGGAAAAGTTTCAGTCACAGCAAATTATGCAAAAAATCTAGAAAGATTTAAGCTCCAATCTCGTTTAACGTTTAAAGCGACATATCAATGACTGCAACCATCGTGTTGTATACAAACCTCGCAAACTTTTTTAAAACACGTTCTCTACTGATACCTGCGAAAGTATTCAGTATAATTTCCGGTAAGATTTTCGCGGACAATCTGATCGATTTCTCTTACATTGTGTGCTAAGACTGAAACTTTTCACCTCAAGCACATCTGCGTCGCACGGTCCAAACAAACATAGTGAGCAACTGAGCTATTAGTATATGTCCGTGTTAAAACACACGAAAGGACTCTAAAGCACACTTCACTCTGATTGGGCAGAAAAACACAAAGATTTTCTGGCACCAATCAGATGGCAGAACGACTGCGACCGTTTGAAACTAGTCTTGTAAGACAATGTCCCCAGGGGCTCTTCATGCCCTACCTTGAAATCGACCCACAGCCCCTGGGTCTCCGAGGATGAGCATTACATTGAACTGGCCATTTATCTTCTTACAAATAGTTGATATATAATTATCAAAACGCAACCTATTGTCTATATTTATTCCAAATATATCCAAAGAATCTTTTAATGGAAAAGAGAAGGAGTGGCCTGTTTTTCCCAAGACTATAGCCTGGTGTTTTGTCTCATTTACAATCATTCCATTGCTGCGATACCAATTATTTGCAACTCTCACTTCCCGACAAATACAGTTCTCTAGAGCTACTGGGTCGACATCAGAAGAGTGTAACTGATGATCGTCCGCATATGCGTGAAATTTACCTTGCGTAACCGAGTAAAACAAGTCGTTGATGAATATGTTAAAAAACACAGGCCCCAAAACACTTCCTTGCGGAACTCCTCTCTTAACATCTTTCCAACTGGAAAAGGTGTCCCCAATCTTGACTCTCTGCTGTCTCCCTGAAGAATAATCCTTGAAGAGTGCTAAACTTCTCTCTCCCACACCATAAGCTTTGAGTTTTG
This sequence comes from Stylophora pistillata, assembly GCF_964205215.1. Taxonomy (NCBI): domain Eukaryota; kingdom Metazoa; phylum Cnidaria; class Anthozoa; order Scleractinia; family Pocilloporidae; genus Stylophora; species Stylophora pistillata. The sequence goes on along the minus strand of NC_142520.1, from coordinate 51,311,231 downwards.
CTAAAAGTAGATTGTGTTGAATAACATCGAAAGCCTTAGAAAGATCCATTGAGACTACCGCAACTAATTCCCCTTTATCGAGCATAGCCCTCCAGTCCTCAATTAACTTTAGCAGCGCCGTCTCGCAACTGTAGAACCTTCTGTAAGAGCTGATGGAATCCGACAGAATCGCTTGATAAAAGTCTCCCAGCTGTGCTATTAGCAGCTTCTCATATATATTGTTGAGTACAGGTAGGACTGTGACAGGCCTATAGTTTTCTTTTTTAAATTCATCACCCTTCTTAAACAGCGGTGTCACCTGCCCCATTTTCCATACACTCGCGTAGCAACCTTGAGCAATTGAGGCATTAAACATATGAGAAATGGGCTCAGCTATCACAGCTGCCGATGCTTTGATTAGTCGCGGCGGTATCATGTCGTGACCACTCGACTTGCTCACATTAACTTCTTTAAGCAATTTTTCAACCTGCACACCGTTGGTACAGTGAAAATCAAAAGAAAGTGGCGTATTGATGTCCCTATAATGTTCATGAATGGCCAAAATACTAGGATGATTTTCGAAGTCCTGTCCATAGTCACTGTCATTTATCCGTGCAACACTGTTAGCGACTTGAATAAAGTGATTATTAAAAAGCTCTGCAACGGCATTCTTCTCAGTAATGACAACATTATTTTCTTCAAGGATAATATCATTAGCCTACTTTGTTTTACCATGTAGGAATGGGCGGTACGCATTCCAGAACTCACGCGGGTTCTCAGACGATGTTGACTTTTTCAAAAAGTGTTCTTTTATCGCTCTCCTTCGTAGTGACGTGCATTTATTGTGATGAATTCTATACTATTCGTAATTTGTGTCCGTGCGATCTTTGGTAAATTTCCGCCATAATTCATTTCGATGTCTAATAGCCTTACGCCATTGTTCATTCATATATGGGACTTGATTGCCCCTGACAATGGTCTGTTTAAGAGGGGCATGCTCCTCCAATATGTCATTGTACAGTTGTTCAAAGGCGAAAAGTTTGTCATTTACATCATCAAATAGATTCATTATGGTAAAAGGTGCTATACGTAAATCCTGCACAAATTTCTCTTGGTTGAAATTTTTTAGGCTTCGAAAACATATTTTTCTTGAACGCGATCTGGGCGCAACAGACCGCAAGACAGTAAAAACCAGCGAATGATCACTGATTTGAGTATCCACCACACCGGATGTCAAAGTATTTGTCTTGTTATTAGTCAGGATGAGATCGATTAGTGTCTCAGTTGTTTTGGTCTTACGAGTGGCTTTGGTAATTAAGCAATTAAGATAAAAAATATCCAACAAGTCTAAGAAGCTTCTACCATCTTTTGGAGGTTTGTCTGGATCCAATAAATCCGCATTGAAATCCCCGGCATAAAACACAGTATCTGTAAGCATCGCCACTGCTTCAAAGAGTGATGAGAGCTCATTAATCCATCGAGATTTCGGTACAGATGGAGGTCTGTAAACACCCACAACTGTTATCCAGCCCTTTCCTAGTTTGATTTTGAGAACCATAAACTCTGTTTTAAAGGTGGACAAATTTTCAAGCGACATTCCTTCGAGCTGTCTAACTGTTATAAAGTAAACATCACTTCTAACATAAATCATTAATCCTCCGCCGCCAGCCTGTCTATCCTTGCGACGTAAGCGATAGCCATCGATATGAAATTGACTATCCGGGAAACTTGCATCAATTTTGGTTTCAGGAATAACAAGAACGTCGAATCTTCCAGAGAGTAGCCAACTTTTTATTTCATAGAATTTGAAACCACCAACACTGTTTACATTAATATGGCCGATCTTGAAGTTTCCGCGGTGCTTTCGAGCAATGTTATCAAACTCTGTCCAAACTGATATTACTGTATCGTTTTCCTCTGAGGTTGACTCGGCGTTAGAAACGCCGCTAGAATTTAGACTTGTATTCGCAAAAGGAAGCTGATGTAACAGTTCCAAGCACGACCTACAGGTTCTCGAATTGTTGTTAGTGGACATCATGTGCAGATACTCTTTAGGTAGTACGCCGCCACATTTGATGTGAGTCCCCCAAGAGCAGCCATCACACCAAGTTGCTCGATGATTTCGGGCCACAACCCGGTCACACTCAGAACATTTTTTTGTATACAGAGGCCCTGGATTAGTGCTTATATCACCACAGAGGCGAAGTAGCTCTAAGTTAAAAGTAGCTGAGCAGTTGCCGTAGTAATTCACTCTCGACTTCAAGTAGCTACCAGAACGTCTTATCGTCAACCAATTTCGGTACAAAGTGCTCCCTTTAATCCATGGCGTAATACTATTTCCATCAAAAGGCACCTTGATTTTTCTTACGTGTAAGTTGCACTGTTTACCAAGCTCAAAAACGTACGAAAGAGCGAGAAACCATACTGAGATGATAAGTAGAACACGTCCAGCCGCCATCTTGTCTCACCCTGTTTACCCATTATACACTTTGTACCCATGTATATCATGTATATCCTTGTATACTTCGTATACCCTGTCTACCTTGTGTACCCTGTACACCCTGTATATTCATGTATACCCAAGTATATTCATGTTTATTAAAAACTAGATCATTGGATAATGCAATTCAAGACTTTTTATTGGCTTAGCCATTATGATATATCAGCCAATATACCATAATCTACAAATATGATAACCGTACGCGTCAGCTTAAAATCAAAAGGGAGCTAAAAATTTAATAAAATTCAATAATTTAATTCAACTTTTTTAATAAAACAATTGTTCCACTCGCGCTTGTTGGATATGAGATGATTATAGCCAACTCGGCGCTACGCGCCTCGTTGGCTATCTATCATCTCATATCCAACGCGCGCTCGTGGAATAATTGTTAAATACCCAAGTGTACACTGTATACCATGTATACAGGAAACCTGGCAAACATCAGTTGGAATCAATGGTAGTTCTCTGGCCGAACACAATCCCGTTTTGTACGTTCACAAATGAATTATGAATAACTTATTATGATTTTATTAGCCCGGGGGGGGGGGGGGGGAAATCCCATATAAAACTGGGATGCTCGTCTGGAATTTTGAAATAAACTCCCAAAGGAGGGAAATGTATGCGTGGCCCAACCGTTTTTGGGTACACAGGGTACACAGGGTACACAGGGTACACAGGGTACACATGGGTACACAGGGTACACAGGGTACACAGGGTACACAGGGTACACAGGGAGAATGGACTCTGCGCAATGCCTAACCTACAGCACTGACTATTTTCAACGACTGACTCTGGAAAGCTGGTTTACTAACTTAGAAGAGACTCCCCTAAACAGATGTCAACAACTACTCGCTCCATACAAACGACTCATTCACGACATAAACATCACAAACGACCGAAAAAGAACGACCTAACTTTACCGACAGATCGAAACAGACCAGTCACGACCGACTTACGTCACTTGAGTCTTACAGCCAATAACATCACGGCAAAACCAACCGATCATTTCACACGAACTGGAATAAGAACATTCTACTGACAACAATCATTCACTTGACTCTGATGATGACTTCCGCACAGGTTGTCGAAACGTCAGTCACAACCACCGACAACAGTCCTTCTCAGGACTACACTCACCCGGACGATCAGACTACACCTTCACATGTTACCCCCGGGTTCAAACTATTTACTGCAAAGGATGAAGATATACAAAAACGAATGAAAATGCACTTTCTTCCTAGTTACCTTGTGAGGTAAATATTTCGTACCTTAATACCTCAGTATTTAATGAGAATAATGACTTCTGTATTAAACTTAAAGACTAAATGTCGCGTGTGGGTGCAGAGCGTGAGACAAATGAGAATTCCGCACTTGTACCCATCCTTCTGTTTTAAGTGCACCAGCTCGATGCAAGGCCAAGATAGAGAAAGCCAGCCCGTTTTTGCGTCAGAGACTTCACTACAAATATAATGACAGGCAACTAAAGGGTTACTTTATTCTCAAAGTGACTGCCGTTTTAAATTGAAGGAACAGCTTTTTTCACTTACGACTTAATAATTTTACACTTGTTATAAGCACTGAAAGTAGACATTGCATGCTGATCATGTTCGCTCTTCTGTTGGCAGAACAGGGCAAGTCAATAAGTCATGTCTACAGTACTTCGTCGCTACTAGATAAATAGGGTTAATTTATTACAGCGAGGAATGCTTTCGTATATTTTATGAAACCGCAGTACACATATATGATTTTCAGGTTTAATACGAACCAACATAATGACCTGCTCCCAGTTGGCTTGTTAGCTCAGTTTGTAGAGCGCTGCACCGGTATCGCAGAGGTCATAGATTCAAATCCCATACTGACCTAAAATTTTTTCAGGCCTTATTTCCACCTACTAGATAAATAGGGTTTATTACTGCGAAGAACGCTTTCATACATTTCATGAAAGCGCAGTAAACATATATTATTTTCATATATTTACTGAGTCGTCGCCATCATAACGCATTCTAGTGTCTTAGTGAAAAATTGTCTTCGGTTTTTAAATGTCATCCTTTCGCGGGATTTCGCAATACTCGTACTCGCGGGTTTCATAATTTGCCCGCTGACCAAAATTACTGTTTACTCTTACCCTCGACCAACGCCTTCAATAAAGCGTCACCCTATTGGATATGACGTATGTACGTTAGCCATGAAATCGAGGCGATGGGTGGTAAATCTGTGAATTGCAAGTTAATCATGTAGAGATCGCTGTAGTGTGCCCTTGTGCTTAAACAACAGATCAAAAGGCCAACTAGGAATTACCTTCCATCGCTTTCCAGTCGATAAATATGCGAAGAAAAGCTGGATTGTAAGAATTCGTCGAGATGTCGGCAAAAACTTCCAGGTTAGTGATGTTGTTTTACGACTTGAAGATAAGGAAGCTCACCAGTAATCAATTTATTCAGGTTTACAAAATAATTAATTTAATTTAATTTGATCGACTAGAAGTATGTATTCAGCCGAGGTGCTATTTTACTACGTTTCTTATGTACTCTTTATGGCCCGTATTAATAAAACGTTACAATTGTCCGGCAAGAGTACCATATAACCCCATACATTTAATTATGCATTCAGACTAGTAGACTTTGTTTTTAAAGTTTGTCGTGAAAGACAAAGAAGTGGAATGCATAATTAATGTATAGGGTTATATGGTACTCTTTACCAATTGTCCTTCAGATTTCGAGAGGCACAAAGGTTTGCTCTGAACATTTTAAAGCATCAGACTTTCGAACGACCTTAGCTGGGAAGCGTGTATTGGGGAAAGGAGCAGTACCTTCTCCCAAAAAAGGAAAGCAAAATTCACTCACGTCAAAAGAAAAATCGTCACCCATCACCACTAAATTGTCACCCATCAGGACTAAAGAATCTATGATCTCAGGTAGGTGACTATGCAGTGAGTTTTAGATTCGCATGAATGTAGACTGTTTATTAGTATAGGTAATCACATGATTTTTTCGTGCAATTTGGAATAAATAAGCACGAGTTAAGTTTTTCAAAGACTAACAAAATTGCATGAGCCTGTAGGGCGAGTGCAATTTGTGGTCTTTGAAAAAATTTACAATTTACGTGCTTATTTATTCCAAATTGCACGAAAAAATCATGTGATTATGTATTAATAATATACATGAAAAAAATATGAGGTAGCTTCTCATAACTACGCAGAAGAAAAGCGCGCGCATCACGTGCAAAAATAATTTATTGTTACGTGCACGAATGACCAACAAATGTCCGCTAACAAAGCATATATGAAAATAGACTCCTGAGTACGATATATGGCACGCAACAAAAATGTAACAACAAGCAGTTACCCATTTTAGATATTAATTAATTAGTTTTACATTGTCTAATTTACTTAGGTTAAAGATTAAGTTCAGCAGTTCATAAAGCAGGCTTACAATCCTTCATGCCGTGTAATTGTTCTTCGTCTTGATCAACTTCCAATTCCAACATCCGCTGACTGAAGACCACAGCGCTTGGCTTTCTTGATTCATGACTTTCTTTCCGTGTACTCAAATTCTTCCGGAGGACTTCATAGCGAACTCTGTATTCTTTATCTTCTTCTCTTCTCGGCTATCGTCTTTTTCTTCTCTTTCTTCTCTCCGGATATCGCAAGGTCAAAAGGTCATAGCCTCGTCACATCATAGCTTCCACAACTTCTGTCAGCCGGCCACGAGGGTATGCCCTCGGGCAAATCTCTTTTGTACTTCTCACAAGCCAGCTTTTATACATTTACTTCAGTTATCTAGAATGTTCTATTACCATTTATAGCGTATTGCAAGTTGTACTATTTTTGGAAACTGCTGAGTCACATGAAAGAAGTTTCTGGAATATTACAGATTATAGATAATTCTAGAAAAGTCTGGGATTGCGTGACAGATTCAGTAAAAATAATTCGATCCTCGTAACATTATTCAAACCCTGCAAGTGACATTAACCTTGACATTGACCTTGACATTGACATTGACCTTGACATTGACCTTGACATTGACCTTGACATTGACCAATCATTCTGACCAATCAGAATGTCTGGTTTGTTTCTTTCTTTGCACTGATTTAACCCTCTTCTGCACTGAATTAACTCTCTTCTGCACTGAATTAACTCTCTTCTGCACTGAATTAACTGAAAACTGCATTCATCTTAACCAATCAGAACTGAGAAATTTTTTCGTGTATATTATTATCATCGTTATTGTATTTAGACTTAGCTAGCATATATTGTTTGTAAAGTACACTTCTTATTCAGTTTTTAACTGCCAGAAGTGTCAATAAACTATTTATTATTAATTATTATTATTATTATTATTATTAATATTATTATTATTATTATGCAGCAGTTTAAAAATTTTGTATGCTATATACAGTAAGAATAGTACATAGTATGATGGGGCACATGAGCGTAGCCCGTTAACTATAGTGAAATCAAAATCTATATACTGAACAAAAAAAAAAAACAAAAAAAAACCCTCGAGAAATAAAAAATAGGTATTTCGGGTATCCGAACCTAAAATAGTCGTTATAAAATCTTTAAAAACCTATTACTTATTTCGGCTATGAAAGAGTTGATCAGTGACGGTCACTTCCTAAGTTTCTAATAATCCACAGAATTTTTGAAGGCAAAGATGTCTTCATTATTATTATTATTATCAATTATTATCATCATTATTGGCATAATTAGGTCACTGAACAATAATAACTATTTATTAAAAAATTATTTTTTAAAAAATATATAGCTTATAACAGGATAGGATGTTGAAAATAGATTAAGCTTGAAGGGCAGACAAAAAGAGGTTTATGGAAGATTAAATTATTTTAACATTTTTCTTCAAGTTCCAATAGATGCTGGTGAGGTGGAAGTAACACTACCAACTCATTCCCTGGAAGAGTCTGCCACTGGTTGCTGTGACAGCACCGCACCATTCATGTTGAGCCAGCACCAACAGTAACAATCATGATTACATTTGCACTACACATAATCCAATGCCCTTTATATTGAGGATATGCTTTTGGCAGCGCAGGAAAGAGTACGTGAACTTGAAAGTAAGATTTCTCTGCATAATGCACATCCATGGTATGTACAGTTGCACACAAGACCAGATGATAAATGTGACAAAGTTTTACACAGGATTTCCCTCCTATCAAGTCCTCTATGGCACGTTTCAAGTACTTCAACCAACTGCTGAAAAGATGTTCTATTGGTCACAAATGCAACGTTTAAGAAACAAGGGAATAGAAGAAGTTTGTCAATTAAGAGATGCCATCAGAAGTTGTAAATTGAATTTGTTTGAACAGTTCTATCTCTTTTTACATAAATTACGGTTAGATTCATTTAACCAAGAACTGGCTGACAAATTTAATATTTCTATTGCAACAGTGAGTCGTGTAATTCTTTCTTGGTCAAATTTCTTGTATTTTGTGTTTGGTACCATACCAATTTGGCCCTCAAGGGAAAAATTCCAGAAACACATGCCAGATTGTTTTAAACAGATCTACCTAAGATGTCGCGGAATCATTGATGCTTCAGAAATCAAGACAGAGGCACCATCAAGTTTAGTCCTCAACAGCGAGTTCTACTCATCCTACAAAAGCCACACTACATACAAAGGGAACATTGTTATCTCCCCAAATGGTGAGGTCATCCACGTCAGTGGTCTTTTTGCAGGCTCCATCTCAGATAAGGAACTTGTGAAAAGGTGTGGCTTATTGGATTTGTTGGAACCTGAGTATCAAATCCTTGCTGATAAAGGATTTACCATCCAAAACCTCTTGACCCCCATTGGGTGTGAATTAGCTATACCTGCATTTCTAAGCAGTAAGGGTCAGTTCACAAAGAAGGACCTAGCAAAGAGCAAGCAAATACATAATCTGAGAGTTCATGTTGAACAAGCCATATGACGTATTACAGAATTTCACTTTTCTTGACAAAATTGTTCCACTTTCAGTGGCTGGAAGTATCAATCAATAGGCCATTTTACAGTTGTGTACTTAGTTGCCAAGCCTTTGATTCAGAGTGAGGCTAAAGATGACCTTGTTGTGATAGAGACCTGTATCTAGTTAGCATGATAACAAAGTGATTTACATTTGAAAGGCAGCAAGGTTTGTATCATAACAAGGTCATCTCTAGCCTCACTCCCGTTCAAAGGCTTGGCAACCAAGCACACAACTGTAAAATGGACTATTGTGGACAGTGGCATGCCTCATAACCAACTTTTATGGTCCTCTATTTTATGAAAAATCTTGAGCAAGAAAATGTACTTTATCATGCTCTTTGTTTTATCTTGGTTGCAAAAATTGCTTTCTAAAAATGTTACAGTAATTTCAGGGTTAGCCTGTTGTTAGCAGTGCTGTGTTTTTAATTCATACTTCTACTATGACATGTACAGTATTGACAAATATCAAACTCTTTGAATGATTTCGGATCCTGTGATCCTAACACTGTTCAAAATGTTAAAAGCTGTATGTAGCATTTTGCGACAAATATTACACTTATATGTGCACGATCCTTCGCAGTAAAGCACTATTTGAGCAATAGTGAAAATCAGACCTGAAAAAAAAAATTCAGGCCTGTACGGGATTCGAACCACTGACCTCTGCGATACTAGTGCAGCGCTCTACCAATTGAGCTAACAAGCCAACTGGGAGCAGGCCATCAAATTAATTGAGCTTGTTAGCTCAATTGGTAGAGCGCTGCACTAGTATCGCAGAGGTCAGTGGTTCGAATCCCGTACAGGCCTGAAATTTTTTTCAGGTCTGATTTTCACTATTGCTCAAATAGTGCTTTACTGCGAAGGATCGTGCACATATACGTTTCATAACCGCAGTTCATACATATGTTTCATATGTTTGTTGTTGTTTGAAATATTACACTATACTAAAAAGTACTTTAGCCTTAAAGTGCCACTATGATCAAAATTTCGCATTGCCTTTTCTTTACACTTCTGGAAACTAGAAGTAAGAAACACTTACCATGCCAAGTTTAATCGCAAAATCCTCACGGGAAGTATGATTATTTCAACCTCGTTTTTCGTTTTTGGTCGCCCGCCATTACTCAATTCAAAAATGGCCGCGTGTGGCAAAAAGAGTTGGCGCTAGTTGGAGCCTTTCGGAAGTGACTTCATATGCGCAGCTCGACCTAAAAAACGTGGCTAAATTTGTGTGCCATTTGGAAGAAGAATTCGAGGAAGAATACATCTTATAAAACGCCTAGAATTTCCACTGTCGAATCTCTCACAACACACGAAGCACGATGCGAAAGTGCGCATATGACGTCACAGGCCAGCTCATGCGTAAAACCGCTTCTCAGTTCAGTCACTGGCTCTCGTTGCGAGCTGAGTAATGGCAGACGGGTTTTTTGTGAATTTCGGCCAGCTATATCAAGGCGTATTTCGCTTCCATCGACCTAAAAACTATCACATAGTACAATTCTAACCATATTAACTTGATTGGCGCTAAAAAATGTGAAAACCGGAGACAAAAATTTTCGTCGTAGTGGCACTTTAAATACAGGTACATCAAAAGCTGTTAAACAGGTACATGAGATAAGACATTCCTTACATGTCATATCCCATAATACAAAGTATTATACTGTTCATGTATGATTTACAAAATGTCCTACCGAATATTGTTCTACCCTGTTACTAAGTATTATGGGATATGTAGTATATGGGACGTTTTATGGACCTTACATGAAAAGTTTTACCACTAATCACGGGCGTAGAGACAAATCATTTGTAGTAGTAATAAATGATCGTGTTATCAATCCCGAAATGCTAACAATGAACTTTGCTAAATAACAAATTAAGCAATTTTTCAAAAGCGTCGACCACACAAATATTTTTATTCTGCTCGAATAAGCAACAGAGGCATAGGGGAAGGCATCAAAAAATGATAATTTTGTTTGGTAACTTGCTACGCGACCAAAAGTTCTCGATTTGTTTAGTTTTTGAGTCCTTTACAAGTTTGTACCAAGTCGCCTCCATTTCACATGAAAATATGCAAAGGGAAAAACTCAGAGCTTCGAGAAACTGTCAAATTAAGGCTAACGTGTTTGCTATTCCTTAAATGCCACCCCATACCATCAATGCCATACCATCAATTTTCTTTCTATTCATTTTAACAGATGCTTTCGGGATGAAAACTAAACGTTCCGCTAATCGAACAAAAATCGAATTTTTTTAATTCTGGGATGTTCTCATATTGTTGGCTCAATCACGTTACGATTTGGGACCAGTGGCGCACCCGAATATACATTTTGATTGATTACCAAGAGCTGTATTCGTTATCCTGCTAGATTAAGGTCTATGCATAACATTACATTCCAACTGATCCGAAAAGAAGCCACCCCTAACGGCAAGTGAAATGCTACGGTGTAATGAGTGTCTCTGCGAAAGGCACATTCAGACAACTTGCGTGGAAAAAGATACAGTGAATTGATGAGAGTTTAGCGGCATTTGAGAAACAGTACTGTTTGACACCATCAAAGATTACTCATCAAGATCATCCGCGTAACAGGAGCCAAATATGACAGACGTTTATTTCTCTCTTTCCATTTTAACATTGTAACTTCCATTGACATCCAACCCCTCACACAAACACCGAGCAAACTAAGAACAAACAAACAAAAAATTTAATTACATTGGAAACCAGGATGTAGGTCATATCAAAGTTTTAGTAAGTGGTTATGCTACTCGCAGGACATACAATCTCACCACAGTTATAACTATCAGTGTGTATAATGTAGTGGCTCAACACACGGCCATGACTTGCAGTTCCATCCCGTTTTGAGATCAGCAACGGTACTGCAGAGTCAAACAAAATACAGCAAGTACCTAACTATGACTTATCTGCATGCACCTAATAAAAAGAAAACCACTGAGTAGAAATAAGTCACCTAATATCATCGATCAGTTCCATTCAGTTTTTGAGTTACTGCTCAAAATGGTGTGTACGCGCCCATTCATGGGATCGAAGTAATATCTGGTTTTCTGCTGCCCATCCAGAACCTTTAAATCAAAAGCACGAGAGCGATTAATGATTTGCTCATAATGTTAAGTCCAGTTGAAAGGTTCTCGACTAAAGTGCGTTTATAAAAAATGATTATTATTGTAAGGTCCTCACCGGATGAGTCCAGTGATTTACAGACTTGTTCATAGGACCGAAATATTTTAAAAATCTCGGCAAATTTCTCTCCTGACCAAAGCAAGCGAGTGCTGGAATGTCGCTTTACCATTTCAGCCATGGTTGTGTCAGCCACAAAAATATCACTGTAGATTAAGGTCATGCACCACAGGACTGCCTCGATAACCTTCATAATAAAGATAGAAAAAGGGGAAAAGTTGTTCGGAGAGGAAGCCATTCTGTAGGTGTGACCACAAAGTACCATCAAGGCTATGCCTCTATAGACGAAATTCGATGTCAGTAAATTAAAAAGACAAGCACGTTGTCCACAAGGAAATAATAGGGCTAATAGTGTGCTTGGATTTATAAGACGAACAGTGGGTCCCAAAAATCCTGATTGTTTTCGAAACGTAAGAGTCTAGTGAGTCCAACACTAGATAGTCTTAGAGAAAGTACAACGTAGAGCGTCCAAGTGTGCCCTTGGTAACACTAGGTGCGACATGTCCTATGAAGAACGTCTAAAGTTCCTTAAATGGCTAACGCTGAATCAAAGAATATTATTTTCTTCGCTTACTGGGTGTTACAAGACAATAAACAGACTTGATGGTCTAGACCCCTCAGCATTTTTTACGTTCGCACATGATTTTCGACCTTTAAGAGCTAACCACTGTTTTAAACTCAAGTCTGCATCCGCAACTTTAACTGAATAGTTTTAAATATTTTTTTTTTATATACGATGGATTGATAAATAGATAGATAGACAGTTTATTTGTAAAAAGCTTGCAGCCACTAAGCTGAATTGTGTATTTACAATTTAGTATAAAATATAATAAAGTAAAATAATATATAAAATATCTTATAATAGTGAGTATAGTATTAAAGTCCTAAATAAATAATAATGCGATGAAATTTTGTGGGCCGAGGCCAGGAACGTGTTCGATAATTGAGTCAGTTTGCTAGACATAACGTCTCGTAGTCACGTTCGACGCACTAAAAACTACTATAAAACGAATACAAGAATTGTAAAAACGTGTAAAATGGTATATAAAAAGTCACTTGTAACAATGTAGCGGAATTCCAAATCGATTTCGATCAATTACGATCCTCATCAGTAGTACTCCGCCATGTTTAAAATACTCATAAATAATTGTTCATATAAGTGACTCTGAAATGTCCACACTTCTTCCAGGCTTCATGTAAGCGGTCATGATGTATCAATCACAGCTCGTGGGATTTGAAAAAAGTTCCATTCGTTCTTGGAGTTCATAAGCGAGTCTTCGTTCACATTATTTATCCTCACTCCTTCAGTTATTTGTCTCAGCATCGCGTCATTGTGATAGACCCCCGTCACATCCATTCGGAACTGCTTTACCTCTCTATTGTGTTTCTCTTTACAGTGTTTCCACAATGCAGATCGTTCTTCCTTATTGTTAAGTGATTTCGTATGCTCTTTCCCTCTGGTATACGCGCTCCTGGCTGTTTCCCCTACGTATACGCTGTTACACTGGATACACTTAATCTCATACGTCACACTTTCTCTATCACACGGTCCTTTTCCACCTGTGCTACACACTGGGCAGTCTTCTCGTCCACACTGTCGCGGTTTAAATGGGTCGGACTTTTGGAGTAGTCGTTTAATGGCGATTCCGGCTTTCTCCACCACTTTAATATTGAAACCTTGCTGCTTTATTTCTGTCTGGTATTCCTTCCGTAACCGTGAGTTGGGCGTAGCTGGTACAAAAATTACTGATTCATTCCCGCCGCGTTTGTACCAGTTGGATTTCCTTTCGCTCTTTTCCTTTTCTCGTTCCACCTTCCTCCACTCCTTGGGTCGATGTAACGGTCTTTCTCCTTTTCGCTCAGCTCTTTGTCTCGCTCTAAAAGCTTTGAGGGCCGAATCTACAACCTCATATCTGAATTTCTTGCTGTACCCCGAGTATTGCATTCTCAGGACCATCTCGTTAACATTCTCTACTACTCGTTCCCATGGTAACAATCTGCTACAGTTAAGTAAGACCCGAAGGACTTCTTGGGTCAGGACTGTTCTCTTTGTACTCCAGCTTACGGCAGACCTAGCATGTATGACTGTCCTAGAAGCCATGCTCTTGGAATAAAACTCATACATGATCACTGAGGCTGAGGCTTTCTCGTCCTGCCTGTCTGTCTCTTCCCCTTTTGTTTCCATCCACACCTTCAAGTCAAGGATAGGTAGCTTTCCGTCCTGGTGTTTAGAGGGGTAATCTATTTCGAGTTGTATTGACGGGTGTATGTCGTTTCCTATCTGTTTTATCAATGTCATAGTCCTCTCATCGTCACTGATTCCTTGATCCTCAGCTACGGATCTCTCATCCATGTGAGTTTTTCCATCCTTGTACCTCATCCCAACTGGTGTTGCTTGCACAGCCATGTTGATGTCATCCACGTACCGTTTGTTCATTTTCATAACGATGGCCAATTCATTCAGCCTTGTTGCAAATTTTTCATCCCACCAAATCATGAAAATCTGGGCCAGTACCCCGGTTAATTTAAGGCCAATTGGACCACCTCTTATTTGCTTTCTGATCTCGTTATCAAATGTGAAAACATGATTTTTCATAATCACTGTCAATACGACTCTTAATGCCTCTTTCAACATAATACGTTTCGCACGTTCATCTGGCTGTGTGACTGGTGGGTTCCACGATTTAAATCTTTTCTCTTTCTGCTCCTCACTCCCACTTGCAGTGATCGTGGGTGGTCTCCCTCTATTCGTCTTTCTCGTTGGACATACATTTGTAATCTCCATCCTAGCTAGCACTTCCGGTGATGTCGTTAATGCCAGGTACAGACCCAACTCCTGACTGTTGATACTTCGGATACTGATGTTACTCTCGTAGAAAACCTCACACACCTTATCGATTGTGAACTCAATATCAAGACTAGGATATAAAGCAATCACGTCGGTGGAGCCAATTATTAAGTTGTCGTTATCCTGGTCCTGATTAACTCTGTTCATTTCCGCGATCATGTCTTCCGTGCTCGTGCATATGGCGCTATTCTCTCTCGATTTCCATACCTCTGTAAGTACAACGCTCACCAGGTGAGAGAGCTTGCAGTTGTAACCTACCATTGCCCCGCATACCGGTCTAACGGGGGGGCCCTTGTACTCATCACTGTACTCTTTATGGTCCTTACGTAGGGTATATAGCGGTGCTACTTGGCTATCACTATTTAACATATTGTTCTTTACTCTAGTCTCGTTATTGGTCTCGCTCCCTGCATTTAAAATGCGCACCCAAGACGTCGAATGTGCATTTATGAGCTGTTGTAACCGGTCATGTTCATCTTTGGTAATTAAGACGCTATCGACAACGTGCGGTTGAGAAGCTACTCTGTAGTTCCCCATGCTGTCTACGGAGAGGCGACCTGACTTGTCTGTTTGTAGCACAGGTGGAAAAGGACCGTGTGATAGAGAAAGTGTGACGTATGAGATTAAGTGTATCCAGTGTAACAGCGTATACGTAGGGGAAACAGCCAGGAGCGCGTATACCAGAGGGAAAGAGCATACGAAATCACTTAACAATAAGGAAGAACGATCTGCATTGTGGAAACACTGTAAAGAGAAACACAATAGAGAGGTAAAGCAGTTCCGAATGGATGTGACGGGGGTCTATCACAATGACGCGATGCTGAGACAAATAACTGAAGGAGTGAGGATAAATAATGTGAACGAAGACTCGCTTATGAACTCCAAGAACGAATGGAACTTTTTTCAAATCCCACGAGCTGTGATTGATACATCATGACCGCTTACATGAAGCCTGGAAGAAGTGTGGACATTTCAGAGTCACTTATATGAACAATTATTTATGAGTA
Organism: Stylophora pistillata; assembly: GCF_964205215.1. Taxonomy (NCBI): domain Eukaryota; kingdom Metazoa; phylum Cnidaria; class Anthozoa; order Scleractinia; family Pocilloporidae; genus Stylophora; species Stylophora pistillata. Next base: position 51,295,747 of record NC_142520.1, on the reverse strand, counting down.
TTTTAAACATGGCGGAGTACTACTGATGAGGATCGTAATTGATCGAAATCGATTTGGAATTCCGCTACATTGTTACAAGTGACTTTTTATATACCATTTTACACGTTTTTACAATTCTTGTATTCGTTTTATAGTAGTTTTTAGTGCGTCGAACGTGACTACGAGACGTTATGTCTAGCAAACTGACTCAAAATAATAATGCCCTATAAATATAATGAAAGCTTGAACTGTTAAAATATATACAACTACAATATATAAACTACAGTATTGAGAAGTGAAGTAAAGGCGATGTTCTTCTTTAAAATAAACAAATTGACTTAATTCGACATTTTAGGCCAATGTAATAATAATAATAATTATTGAAAACTGGATCATTGGATAATGCAATTCAAGACTTATTATTGGCTCAGCCATTATGGTATATGAGCCAATATACCATAATCTAATTTCTGTACTTTGTTAAATCCGGTTTTTTTTTCACGAAATAAAGTCGAGAAGATTTGTCTAATATCTTGGGGGCGTTTTTTTAATAAAACAATTATTCCACTCTCGCTTGTTGGATATGAGATGATTATAGCCAACTCGGCGCTACGCGCCTCGTTGGCTATCTATCATCTCATATCCAACGCGCGCTCGTGGAATAATTGTTAATTATGGCATTTATATAGCGCCATATACAGTAACTGCCATATGGCGCTTCACAATTCTAGAGTAAATTATAAATAATATTTCTTAAAGAGAAAAGTCTTTAATTTACATTTAAAAAGAGTGATAGATCCGCTATTCCTTATGTCAAAGGGTAGAGCACTCCAGAGCTTTGGTGCTGCAACTGAAAATGACCTGACCCCACAGGTCTTTTGATTGGATCTAGGAATCGTTAGAAGACCCTGATCGACCGACCGTAGATTACGACTAGGTTTATAATTTTTCAAAAGACTGTTAATATATGCAGGAGCTAAATTAAAGTGATTTATAAACTAATAATAACATTTTAAAAATGATACGACTTTCCACTGGCTGCCAGTGTAAAAATGTAAAAACATTTTTCGTTAATTTCAATCGTTAACAAGCACGTGTAGAGGTATTCACGTAGAAGACTGGGAATGAGGGTCTCCTTTGAGCTATGAGGAAGAGTCTGTAACCCTGCGGAAGAATTAATCTGTTGTTACGTGTAACAATATTCAAGTCAAATTCCATTGTTTCCATTTTCTTACTGCAATAGTCTAAGGGGAATCGCAGTGGTCTAATTGTCAGTTCGTTACATTCCAAATCAAAATGAACTGTTTCATCATTAAAAAACGTGGCAAGGGTCAGTCTTTAGTACCAGATACTTCACGGTCGCCACGTCTTTCTTCAACAAGAAGGGGGAAATGGGTTGAAGAGAATTGTCAGAAAACCCACTGGTGTTGGCAGCGATGGAAATAGAATCTCATCCAAGGAAAGTAACATTACTCTAAATCGTTTCATGCAATGAAAAGTGTAGTGAACTGCCAGCCGTCATCTAAGCTGACAATTCAAGCTGATAAGTAATTCCAGAGACAAATGTAATATGGAAGGCTCGGTGGTCCAGGGGCCAACGCACTGAAATCATTGGTCTTCTCGCCCTTCCCCACGCCCCCCCCCCCCCTTCTGTCCACTCTAAATCTAATTCAAACATTCAAGAAACATGGCCGGTCAAATATACGATCGTGAGCTAATACTTTTAAGACGCCTGGACGAAACATTAAAAATAAATTAAATTTATTACCGGATATTTCTCCGCGGGACATAAACAGGGAAATCGAACAAAGAAAAGAGACACGCTTGGAATTAATCCCATTCAAACAGAGGCACAACCTCGTTCCCAGGGTCTCTCACCTTCCAGCTCCCTGGAGCTCGCTCCAGGGGGCGGGAAGATGAGAAACCCTGGAAACGAGGTTGACAGAGGCGTGCATCGAACAGTCCCATTCAAGAAAAGATAACGAAAGTCACGAGAGAAGTGTCTTCGTAGCATGTTTTGTTTATTTGTCTCGCATTTTTACACAATTGAATAGCTTAAACAGTATAAAATGCCACTCGAATATTTGAATGTTATTGTTGATTTCCTTATCTTTCGAGGAACATTTACAAAAGAAATACTGCAATTCCAGCAACTTTGGATCCACATTGAACGGAGAACTTTCCTCAAAACTAAATAATCGGAAATTTCTCACTAAAATTTTGAAACAAAAAAATCTCTCACCCAATGAAGAGAACAAAAAAAAGTAGAGCGCATTTCTGGAGACAAAAACCAATTAATTAGTAATCACAAGAAAGATTAGAAGAAGCCAGGGAGAAAGTTAAGTGATGACAAACAAGGCGCTCGTGCTACTTTAGACAAAATCGTAAAACAAATTCATACATCTCCATTCAAGTTGTAACTCGCATTCAAACCCTATTCCTTGTTTTAACTTTGGAAAGAGTACCACAGAACCCCATACATTTATTATGTATTACACTTCGTTGTCTTTCCCGACAAAACTTTAAAAACAAAGTCTACTAGTCTGAATGCATAATTAATGTGTGGGGTTATATGGTACTCTTGCCTTAACTTTTTACAAGTATAAATTCTCAATCGAGTTGAGTATACACTTTAATTAGTTCTGTTAAATTAGTGCTCCCCCCTTAGCTCTGCAAAGATTTTCATCCCAATCAGTGTTTTGCCCTTTAGTAAGAACGAACTGCCGGGGGGACAGAGGCACAATCTTTTTGATCCAGAGTTTCATCGATAACACCGCGATAATCCAAGGTTGTCTACAAGGCAAACAGAACAAAGAATTAGCCTACAAAGGGGGGATATCACTTTGGAAAAGGAATTTCGTTTGCCCAATATTTAGACAATAAAACACACAAAAATAATTATTTCCAATTCAAATACTCCAAAACAATGGAGTGGGTCCCGCGAGGACTGAAGCTGACCTTTGCAGTCAACAGCTATTGTTCAGATTTCTGTGGGGTGGGGAGGGGGTGGAGAAGGAAACAATGCTGTGTATGGTCTACTCGGGAGAAATTTGATGAAGAAGCCTGTCATACCTCTCCCGTATTCGGTTCAGTCCAGGCCAAGGTGTGTTTTCTCCAGTGACTGTCAAAAGGACGGTTTGTTTGACCTTCCAGCGGCTTAGAGTAGTCGTACTCATCAATACGCTCCTACAGACCATCAAAACGAAAGATTTAACTCTTTACACCCTACAAAGCTCCTTTACTTGGAGATCATTTCCTCAGTTCTCGTAACCTTTTACTGTTTGTTTGAGGGGTGATATTGTAAGGAGAAATTAGATGCTAGTCACTAGCAGAGGTCAAACGGTTACGCGCTTGATTTCATCATAACCGCCACCCAGTTAGCTCAATGGATAGTGCGCTGGACTGTTGTTCGGGTGGTCGAGGGTTCGAGCCCCGGCCGGACCAACACTCAAGGTCTTAAAATAATTGAGAAGAATTTGCTACCTTTCTATAACATCAAGAAATGGTTAAATATTCTAGTCTTCTCGAATAGGGACGAATAAATGGAGGTCCCGTCTCCTGCAGGGTTGGGGTAGGAGACGTTAATTTCCCATGCACGAGATTGCTGTGTGATGGATGTCCTCCCCTGGGGTGGAATGGGTGGGAAGGTGAAATCGATATGGACTGAAGCGGCTGCCAGAGGCGCCTGAGAAAATGCCGACGTCTGTTCTCAAGCTTAAGATCTCATTGTAACAAAACTGTAATTCAGTTCTCTGCAAAAGGTTTGAATAAGCATCATATCATAAGTGATCAGAGGTGAGACCAATAAATCAGCCAATACTCATCAATTGGAATAGCTTTAATGAGCTGGTTAGCTTTGAAATAGGCTCCATTTCTTTAGTTTCTTTCTTCACTAAGTATCCATTCGAAATCAGACGTAACCTCTCATATCGGACGAAAACGCATGGAATAAAGCGTAAACGTCGTAAATCGAACGCAGCCGCCGAAAATTAGACGGAACTCTCTGCAGTGGATCGAATCCTTCCGTATTTATCAATTATAGGAGAGCAAAATCAATGCAATCCCTCTTTCATTACCTTGAAATCCTCTCGAGCATGTGCACCACGACTTTCCTTACGAGCCTCGGCTCCATAAAGAGTCTGTTTGCAGTTGATGAGGAGATTTTGTAGTTCGAGCGTTTCAACCAGATCTGTGTTCCACACCATTCCACGATCAAACAACTGGAAATTAGAAAACAGAAGAGGAAAATCGTACTTTTAAACAGAGCGAGAAATGAGTTAACTTGCGTGGCCAACTTCCGACTGCGATGGCCTACCGATGTAAGAGCCTTTAATGGAGAGTAGGGGATATTCGAGTCATGTAGTCGCGACCTCTATAAACCCACCCACTCCTTTGGCTTGGAAGTCTAAGATGTCAATGACCGATTACACGAGAAAAAAAATTAAGTCGAAGAGTCTAAAAGATTATAAAAAACCCTTGAGCATTTACGCTCTGTGAGTCACATAAGCTAAATGTGGTTTGAAATTACCACCGTGTGACACAGAACTAGGCGACTGGTGAAAAGCTTCAGGGCACGACAAAAGTCCTATTATGTTTGTACCTTGAGGTCTTCTGTCTGGCTGTAAATATCATCAATCTTTCGGCAGCCTTCAGCTAACACTGTACCAGTCCTAAACACAGCAGCATGTTCCTGCATAGTCTGGAGATAATAATACGCGAAAAGTAAGTGTCTTAGCTCAAGGTGTTTTTACCTCCCAGGAGCAACCACAAAGTGCATTCTACTCTCGATATCAAGTTTGAGTAGAATGACAATAAAAAAGCAAAACCGTCGAATAGGGAAAATTGTTTGATTTCGTGCCAAATCTTCTTTGATCTTCAACCAGTCAAAGTTCTATTCAACCAATTGGAAATATCAATATGGGTCAGAGTTGAGAAAAAAAAGGCTATAAAAGGGAAAGAGGCAAACAATCGAAACAAAATAATACCGAAAATATGAATGAAACGTCGCCGAATGTAACAGGACGTCCGTCGCAGACAAAAAGCTGATTCTGTTGATAATTTGACAAGGAACTTATGTTGTTCGAGCTAAAGAAAGCTCGCGCAAATAAAATGTTGCTCTCACGATCTTTGGTTACCTTTTGCATGTTCATTCTCAAATCTGCAGTAGGTGTACTTCCGTTGGCGTAACGAATTTTGTCCAAGTTAGCAACGGACTCCTCTCCAGCGTTCTAAATCGAAAAATAAACAGAATTATCGTCCTCTCAAAACACAATGAAACCATTTTTTCCTTCCTGTGTATGTAACCCGTTTCTTGTCTCTACCCACATCCCGTAAATACTTCCTATTAAAAAAATAATAATTCTCATGAGGCCCTCCACAGCCTTTGCTGTAGTAGGGTAATTTGGTTATATCAACAAAGTTGAAATTGTAAATTGGCCACCGTAAAGAGCTGACGTTTCGAGCGTTAGCCCTTCGTCGCTGTAATACGCTGATTCGTGGCCTTTATTTGGTGTCTAAATTTATAGTTTATCCTTCTCTCGTGCAATTACGGATACTGCACAAAGAAGACCTAATAAATTCAACAAGGGGTTGATGCGTAAATTCTCTTAACATCAATAATAAATAACCCACAAAGCAGTCGAAGGGATATGACAGTCTTAAAATATATTTTGGAAGGGACGTGGTTCGCCTTTACACGCTTCTGTTGCGGAAAGTTAGTTATAAGTGAACGCAAGGCTGCCCGACCGAAAAAAAGACGTGGCCGTAAGAAAGGGATAGATGGGGATCGTTTGAACTAGAGATTCTTACCAACGGGAGCTCTGGAAGTGTCTCATTTGGCTTGTTAAATTTAGAAATAAAATTTGCGCATGCTCGCCCGAACACAACCAGATCCAACAAGGAGTTGGCACCCAGTCTGTTTGCACCGTGGACCGAGGCGCACGCGGACTCTCCTGCCGCCCATAGGCCTGGTACGACTTCATCTTTACCCTCCTTCTTCGTCAGAACCTGGAACCGAGAAAAAAAAAAGAAAACTCAAATCAACTGGAATAACACCACATGGAAGAAGTTCGCTACTCTGCTCCATGCGAGTTATGAAATTCCTTTGAAGTTATCATAAAAGCGCCTAAGTTAAGAATGAAACATATGAAGCAAAGTGAAATACAAGAGCGAACAGGAAAGTTATCTTCGATTTATTTCACTCTCCTTTCAAGAGAGAGCGAGGAGGGAATGGGGGATGCGGAAGAGGGAAAATAACACCTACCTGACCCATGTAGTTTGTGGGGATACCCCCCATGTTGTAATGCACTGTGGGAATTACAGGGATGGGGTCCCTGGTCACATCGACTCCAGCAAAGATCATAGCGGTCTCTGAGATTCCAGGCAACCGTGTCTTAAGTGTCTCGGATGGAAGATGGGACAGTTGAAGGTACACGTGGTCCTTGTCTGGCCCCACCCCTCTGAAAATGTAACAGAGTAAATCAAATATACATGTAAGTTAAGAGTACCTAGGAACTAGTCCCAGGCTCAACTCAGGTCAGGTAACAAGTCACAAGGCATATTGTAAACTAACTCACTTCAGACCGCAAAGAAAAAAAAAAAAAAAAAAAAAACACAGGGATTAATAGGTCTTCTTTGGTGTAAAATGACAAAAAGAGAAGCTGACCATCCACTGCCCAATCATTTAATCTTAAGTCGATAATTTAAATGCAGAAGTCAAAATAACTTAAGAATGAAAACAAAACACAAAATTTTCCTCGTACTCACCTTCCTTCTCTGATCTCAATAGTCATGGATCTGGACACCACATCTCTTGATGCCAAGTCTTTTGCTGTAGGTGCATACCTCTCCATGAACCTCTCTCCCTGTAGGAAGGACGCGATAATTGAGTTCGCCCACAAATTGCATACACCAATAGCTCAAAAAAAAAAAAAAAAATTGAAATCCAAACCGAGTGCATTGTGCAGTACCTCACTGTTGATGAGATAGCCGCCTTCTCCTCTGCTTCCCTCAGTAATCAGACAACCAGCGCCATAAATTCCTGTACAAAAATGAACATACTTATGATATACCGTATTTATTCCATTAAGCACCCAGCCTTGATTAAGCGCACCCCCACCCCTAAAAAGTACTTTTTAAGTGCCCAACCTCGAATAAGCGCCCACCCCTCCCCCTTCCAAAAAAAAAAAAAAATTAAATAAAGTGCAGAAGGGAAGTACGTGTATTGATTATTACCGTACGGTATTTTATTAATGGCTTACAATCGCTAGTTTCATTGTTCGATTTTTACATACTGAAAATGGTGAAAATTTAATAAGTGCCCAGCCTCGAATAAACGCCCACCCTGAAAGTCCAAAAATTTAATAAGTGCCCTGGGCGCTTAATCGAATAAGTACGGTGTATATTTAATCTTTTTGGTAGTGCTGCGTAATTATATACAATCCATTCTCAGTATCAATATGCTCTAATGCACTTTACAACACTTTGTGGGGAACTATTGGCAAGTCTGCATCAAACATTTTACAACTTTTGCAAAAAAATTTTGCAGGTGACGCCACCTTAGGAATTTTGGAAACAAGGCTAGACCACAACACAAGGAGCTACATTCTCTACCCTTTGGACAAACTGCATGGGTTCTTTAATGCTCCTTGCTATCCAGCACAGAGAAAAAGCAGGAGACAGGGTCTGCAGTTTTTCACCTTTATTGGAGAAGAATAAAATGTCCAGCCATTTGCAGATGTCAAAGCAAAAGCAGCACATTCTCTTCAGTTATTCTAAAACCCTGAGTATTGGTCTTTTTTACAATTTTCAAATGTAACAAGAAGGAGATGCCATAATTGAACTACAAAAAGTGTTCTAGACTTCAGAAAAAAAGGTTGTCTTGGTCATCATGTAGTGTTTTGGGCTAGACACTTTATTCTCAAAGTGGTTCTCCAACGAGGAGTTCAACACCATTGTAAAAAAAAAAAAAAAAATACTCAAGAACCATTCTTAAATGCTGGGGATGAGTTACTAGCTAAATATGAGATACACATACACAATTACATTTCCAAGGAGAACATTTACCAATAATTATTGTCATGATTGCTTCATGCTACAGAAATGGGAGAAGACTCTATCCACTTTTGTAAAAAAGAACTTTCCTTGTAAATACCTGTTGGATGAAACTGTACAAACTCCATGTCCTGGTTAGGAAGTCCTGCTCTTGCCACCATGGCCGTTCCATCTCCAGTACAGGTGTGTGCTGATGTACACGAGAAATAAGCGCGTCCATACCCACTAAAGGAAACCAATAACAAATTAATAATAATAATAATAATAATAATAATAATAGCAATAATAATAATAATACACGTTAATTGAAGCTCCCCCTTAGGGGCTTTTCAGCCACAATGTAGACTAACTAAGAACTTAAAAATCCCCACTGGCAGGAGGCAGACCAGTGGGCTATTTACGAAGCACAGCCGAGGAGTTGAACCAATAACAAATTAGCCAAATATCCCTAACACATAATATGTTAAACCTTTAACACCTATGAATGACCAAGACAGAAATTCTCCTTACAATATCAATACAAAATCAGGCTCACAGGCGACGAGAATAAAAGAAATATCAATTAGGGATTATTAGAAGATCCAGTGTAAAATTCTCTAAACTACATGTAACATCATAGGAAATTGTACTGCAGACAGTAAGGAGAATTCCTAATGATCATGGGAATGAAAGGGTTACAGAAACGGCTTTAGAAAACTTGGGTGCTTGCATGCATCCTTTTCAAAAAGTATACAAATAATAACAGTTATTGTTAAATAGTAAATAAATTGCATATATATACAGGATTGTGCAAAAGTAAAGCAAACCAAAATTGCAGAATTTTGTTTATTGTTCTTTTGTAGTTTCATCAAACTTTTCTGCAAAGATGAATAGTAATCATTGACATACCCAGTTGCTATCACTGTGTTCTTTGCCTTAAATCTGTGCAGCGACCCATCCTCAAGGCACAAGGCAATAACTCCAACACACTTTCCTTTGTCCATGAGGAGATCCAGTGCAAAATACTCCACAAAGTACTCTGTTTCATACCTCAAGGACTAGGAAAGAAAGAATAGCAAATAAATAAAAAAAAAATCATAGTAAAATAAAAAACTAAATCAAACTTCAAATTGTTCTCATAACTACCTTCAAAAGAAAGCCCCCACCCACCCATCCCCAACTAAAATATATTTTCTAAATAAACAGTTTACCTACTTGGATATATCAACAAAGTTGAAATGGTAAATTGGCCACCGTAACGATTACAAAAGCTGACGTTTCGAGCATTAGCCCTTCATCGGAGCGAAGGGCTAATGCTCGAAACGTCAGCTTTTGTAATCGTTACGGTGGCCAATTTACCATTTCAACTTTGTTGATATATCCAAATTATTTTGTCACTCCCACCCATGCAGCCCCAAACAGTTTCTTTCAAAACTATCAGCCTTTCTTCATTTGTTTACTTACTTGGCCATACAAGGTATGAAGCAGGGAGTGCCCTGTTCTGTCAGCGACGGCACAACATCTGTGGGCCTGACCTCCCTTACCAAAATTATAGCTTTGACCCCCAAATGCGCGCTGATAAATCTGGCCTTTTTCTGTGCGACTGAAAGGCATTCCATAGTTTTCAAGCTGTAAAGAAAAAAGGGTAAATAAAGCAAACACTTCAAATTTTGTTTTACTCCCTATTTTTACCAAATGTTTGCTAATATGTAGCCAATGGACTCTAAAGCATGAACTATGCATATATTGTCAAACTTCCACATTTTGTTTTATACATGATACTGTATGTACCCCATAAAGAACTAATGCACTTTGAGAACAATTTTCATTTGTTTGTCAAAAGTAGTCCTGGAATGGATTGTGCTGCTGTGTTGCACATTTATTATCTCAATTGTGAGAAACAAAACTAAAAAAATTGTATCTACTTTTTCACTTGCGTTTTCAATGCCTAATGCTACTTGTGATGTTAGTTAGTTTGGATAGTTTCATTGCACATGGTAAATTTTGTCCTGATTGGCTAGAATTACCAGTTTGGCTTTAAAACATTCAGTTGAGGAGCACTTTGATGCCATACCTCAATCACTGACTTTGGTGCTTCCTCTGTCATGTAATGGATTGCATCCTGATCCCCAAGCCAATCACTCCCTTTCACTGTGTCATACCTACAGGCAAAACCCCAAAAAAATCAGTAGCATGAGTAACAGTTGAATAATTTGAATATATCAACAAAGTTGAAATAGTAAATGATGTTTCGAGCGTTAGCCCTTTGTAGAATCGCTCCGACGAAGGGCTAACGCTCGAAATGTCAGTTTTTATAATCATAACAGTGGCCAATTTACCATTTCAACTTTGTTGATATATTCAAACTATTTCGTTACCCCCACCGACGTAGCCCCAAACAGTTTCTTTAGAAAATACCAGCCTTTAACAGTTGAATATATTGGTTTGACCAGAACTGCATAACACTGCTTGTGCTGCATGTCCACAGAATTGGAGGTGTGAAATTGATGTCACCATGATTGCAAAAAGTGCCCATTTTGAAACAGTAAAACCACTTAGTGTTTTCTCAGCAGACAGATACATGATGGTACAAACTGCCCTACATTGGGAAACTGGAAGAGGAGAGCATGTTTGTCAAAACAGTGAAGGTAGCAATGGTGACATTCCTGTTCACAAAAAGATGTAAACTCACATATGCCAACGCCAGTCATCAGGTTCCATGTTTCCAAGGGCAGCATTGATTCCTCCCTAAAATAATAAAATAAAAAAAAACAATCCTTTAGGCACATCCTGTGTGTATGACATTTAATTTGATTAGACACTTTGGGAAAGAAAACAGTCTCTGAGTCACTAAAAATTCAAATACAAGGATTTGTTAATGGAACCCTTAACTCCCTAACTCTCATGGGTAATTCTCCTTACCATCTGCCATACAATTTTTATGATGTGAGTTTAGAGAATTCAGCATTGGATATACTTATAATCCCCTTCTTTATATTTTTTCCTTCTCATCACTTGTCTGCTTGACACTGTATAGGTATTGTAAGGAGAAATTCTGTCTTGGTCAGTCATGGGAGTTACAGGGTTTAAGCAATTGAATGCCCTTTACACTGGTTAACTAGAACAACAACCTTTTATAAATCTGCAAGAGATACACGGGGAAAGGTTGATAATTACAGGCCTTAGCCAGAGATTTACAAGATTTTTCTTACGTTTTCAAATATCCTCTGAAGGTTTTCACAACTGCCACCAAAAAGTGATGTCTATTGTTTTAATAACTACTGCAAGCATAAAACACTATTACTAATAGTGCACAGGATGTAAATGACAAACCCTGCATAGGCTCTGAAAACCTTGAAGGTTATATTCATAAACAGTTTTAAAAATACAGCAAATGCACTAACCTGTGCTGCAACAGTATGTGACCTTGTTGGGAAAAGCTTGGTGATACAAGCAGTTTTAAATCCTTCATGTGCAAGACCAAAGGCTGCACGTAACCCAGCACCGCCAGCACCAACAACTACAGCATCATAGTTGTGGTCCACAACAGGATATTCCCGTGACAACTACCAGTAAATAAGAATGCCAGTTGTTAATTTGAGTACACAAGTAGACTTGGATATTCAATATTATCATTTTGTCACTAAGATTAGAATGCAACCATGAAACCCTCCTAAGTTATCTCTTTAACTTCCCCGATATGATTTGTAATTCTCACTTCTGTTGCAATAATTCCTTTGAATAAGTTGGGAGAATTTGATGTTCTATCAAGACACCACCCTCTAATTGACATCTTTCTCTATTTCATGTATGTTAAGTGTTTGGAGAACTTCATTCCATTCCATGTTTTCAATTGAGGTGAAAAATGGAAGAAACTTGAAGGAGACTTGTATGCAGCTAAAACGTGGCCATAGATATCAAAACATTGTAAGACAAACGATTAACCGCCTCACGGTTACCAACCGCCTCCCATTTAGCTCAACTGGTTAGTGCGCCGGATTGTTGTGCGGGAGGTTGAGGGTTCGGGCCCCGGCTGGACTAATACTCATGGTCTTAAAATTACTGTGGAGAATTTACTACCTTTCTATAATATCAAGAAATGGATAGATATTCTAGTCTTCTCAGATAAGGATGAATAAACCGTAGACCCCATCTCCTGCAGTATTAGGGGTAGGAGACATGAATTTCCCACGCACGAGATTAACTACTGTGTGGTGGATGTCCTCCCCTGGGGTGGGATGGGCGGGAAGGTAAGATCGTTACATGGGCTGAAGCGGCTGCCAGAGGTGCCTGATAATGCTGACGTCCGATCTCAACCTTATCATTGTAACTAGACACGCTTGTTGTTTAGAGTGCTTACGACTTTCTGTCTTCTCTCTTAATAAGTTATAATTGTACGAACAATTACTTTCTTGACAGCTCTAAAACTAAATGTTCAACATACTAGCCACTATAATGGAAACGCGATTTTTTTTCCATTTACGAAAACGAAATTAAACGCCAACAACTAAGCGTGACCGCTAGCCCAAACTGTTGTCACGCAATTCTCAAAGCAAAAGTGAACGTTTTTGTGGCCAAAATACGGTCAAAAAGGAGAAATAACAATAAATTTAATCAAATTTGAATATCGTTTAAAACAAAATAAAATTCCTCCCACACCAACTCGAGCGAATGTTTTGCGCCGTTACATCGTGTCAAGTCGCACGAAAACGTAATCGACATTGTAAATATCATGTACTATTACATAACGAAATTATACAAGACTTTGCCTTTGCCTTCGTCATCGCTCAATAAATTCTTTAGTTTACGAGATACTTCAAGGAAAAAAAGAGTTTTTTTCAAACCTGTCCCTTGGCTGTACCATCTTGTGAGCGTCTACCTTCGATTTTAAAATGAAAAGCCCTACAACCGGACGATCGTAAGGCACTTCTCGCCAACCCGGTTGACTGAAAAGAAATGGACACAGAAGCTGAAAAAGTGAACTAAGCGACATCAGCAAACTTTGAATAGTTTATTACCTTTATAGAAGAAAGAAGAGACCTGCTCTTCAGTCCTGAGAACATGGCTTCTTGATGTTTTAGGACACAAAAGAACAGGACAACACTGTCAAGTTTCTAGCCAACTCGATTCTTGATTTTTCTGTTAGATCCTACAGTGCATGCTGTCGCGAAGAAGTCCGCTGACCCATCTTTAGCTCTCAAGACCCGAGAGTAAGCCCGAGGGACTCTCCTTTCTCGCTCTCTGAGCACCATCCTGGCCTTGTGCGGTCCTCTGTCTGTTCAAAAGAAAGAAACGACAGTTGAGACGACAGAAGATGAACGATTAAGGATTTTCTTTCAAGTTCACATAGAAAAAAGTAGATCGTCAGTAAATTGAGAATCCTACAACACTGACAAAGTGCCATACACACCTTTGCAAAACTCAGTCGCGTAAAAATATTTGGCCTTTTTACGCATCACGAATAATATCTAATTCAAAACTCTTTCATGTCCATCCGAAATTCGAGGCAATCTCGTTGAATTATTATCTTCACTTTTCCTAGTCTTGAAAAGTCTTACGCGACAAAAAATGATGTTATGTTTTATTTTTGTCGTTTAAGAATTATTACTGGTCTGTTTTATGATCGATCCATTTCAGTCCACCTTCTATCAAAAAATGTACATTTCCAAAACCATGAAATAGCCGGGAAATCATCACGCAAGACGAAATAGTTCACGAATCATGTTTAATTCAGCTCTTGGTTCACGAGTCACGTTTAAATGGCGTCACGTCAAAAAATTTGTTCACATGGACACGAAATTGGTATTACCAATCACGAATCACGAATAATAAAAAAGTCAAATCACGATTCAATCACGCCTTACGTAAAAAGTATAGGGGACCCTCCTAGCAAACAAAGAACAATGGGATAATTCTGAGAATATCTTATTCCTGATGATGGTCTTTCCGGGAATTTATTAAAATTCATGACCTTTCTAGCTCTATAAACATCACTGTTAGAAAGCAGATGGCAATGATTTTCTTTAAACGTTGCTTTTATCTTTTCGTGATCATTCTACCGCAAAATCAGCATTTCAAATCACTAGCGTCAGTGACAATGAAATTCCATGACAATGGAAATGACAATGAAATTCCACAAGCGACGCGAAATCTGCATACTGGGAATCTTTGAAAGCTGCATACTCGGTAATCGCGTGACAACATTATTCTAAAAGCAGTTCACCGAGGCGGTTAACTTATAGACGTTTTCGATTAGCGAAACGCCGTTAAACATAATAATACGGAATCACAGCTACTGTGAGTATAAAATTCTAACATTCATCGCGTCATCTTTGGGTCAATTAATTATTCTCCCACATAAATCTAATGCTTTGTGGAGCCTCATGTCACTTAAGTGTCAATACTGAAGCCAAAGATGGCGTCACAAGAACCGATTCCTCAAGCAGCTTCAACGACTCCGGGAGAGATTTCTCCCCATTTTGACAAACTACTCCGAGATGTTACAGATGCGCTAACCGCTGAAGAACTCAAAGATGCTGTTGCAACCATAAAGAACACCTTTGAGGTAAATTCTCAGGATCAAACAGATCACGATTTATATTCACATCTTCGATTGTTCGCAACTCGAGATATTTTGTCTGAGGAAAATCTAACGTTGCTGGAGAGATTTGTTGCTTGTAAATCATCAAAGAGGAAGGGTATCACAAAGAGAATCGATGCATTTAAGCAAAGCCGTCTCCATAGCGCTACACCAAAGGTATCAGGGCAACCAATTAAAGGGAGAGACCTCGATTTGAATGTAATCATGGCCAAACTAACCGGAGCCAGAGCGAAAGAAATCGTTAATTTGTATGGCCCCGGTGGTGTAGGAAAGACAACATTGGGAAAAGAGATTTGTCTTAGGTGGCCAGGACAGTCAATCTCTGTCGACATGAGGGAGGTTGCGGAGATGAAAGACGTTTACTTTCACATTATGATGGCACTGGATACAAAAAGGACAGTTTTAAGTTACGATGAAAATCCAGTTATTAATCAGCTTCGGAAACTGAGGATGGACAGTCCAAGTGACGTTCTCTTACTCCTGGACAATGTGGACAAGTTTTCTGGCGGAAATGGCGATCTTGTGAAGACCTTGAATGATAAGATGGTTAAGCTACTACAAAGGCTCGTCGAACAGAAGAATAAGAACGAGAAGGACGAGGAGGGAATTGCCAGCTTGAAGATAATTTTGATATCCAGAGCACCTTTCCAAGGGCTTAACCCCCGCGAAAGCGATTGCTATGAAGTGAAGGCTTTGGGAAGAGAGTTCTCGCAAGAGGTGATTCTTGAAAAGGCCGGAGAATTACCTGTCTTAGAGATTGGAAAAATTGTGGACATGTGTAAAGGGTATCCACTTCTTCTAAATGGCATGGCGGCCATTATTCGGCAAAAGATAGCAGCTGGTGAGAAGGTTCTAACAACGATTAAAGATGAACTGACGACGTTAGAGACTGAAGGTGAAACTGCCCTCTCACCAGTACAGGACCAGCAGGAAAGAGAAGCATGGCAATGTCTTAGTAAGGAGATTGGTGAAGATAAACTATCTTGTTTGAGAAAGATGTTTTTTTTACTCCCAACCAACAATCTGAAATTCTCTGCCCTAGCATTATCCCTGTTTTGCCATCCATTCTCTGAGGAAACCGCTGCTTCTGTCCTCGGTGTAGAGTCATCAGAAGCAATCATTGTCTTAGAAGGTTTGAGAAGTAGAGAGGTGTTGTCAGTGTATCCTGATGCTAAAGAGCTCCTCTATGATATCCATCCCTTGATGCGAAGCTTCCTGAGAAGTATTGGAAATAGTTCAGTGTTTAGAAAGGTCTTCGGCAAAGCAAAAGATAGATTTCGCGAGCTTTACTTCTCAAAAATGACCTCCATCTCGGCACTGTTGGACAAAAACTACTTGAGTGCATTCGACCATTTTGACCATGACAAGCCTAACTTTGAGTTTGCTTTAGAACTTCCCTTTAAAGCGGAAGATTTGCATCGTTTGAAAGAACATCATGAAAGGGCCATGATCTACTTTCTTTTTGAAGCAATGCTTGACAGCAAACAGAGGAGAAATATTTTCAAATCGTGGGCAGAAGCAACTGAAGAGGACGGAAGGGAAGGTGGGAACATGTTTCTTTTTTCTTTAATTGATATCTGCTTCCATTTTTTGCCTCATATTCTGGTAATTTTCTTGTACTTGACAAAAAGGATAGCTTTTGAAAACAAAAACAATTCAGTGAGAAAACAATTACTTCTCGATTATCCAGAACTAGAGAGTCTTGATGTGGGCGTGGACGTTCCTAGATGTATGTCATGAGAGATCATTGGAGTTATTTCTTCCTGCAAACCCTCTATCCCCCCCCTTCCCGCTATATTTTGGATGTTAGTTTGATTGCAACTTTGCTTTGTTTACGATGTCACAAGGAAAGAATTAGTGACTATTTATTGTAGAGAAATTTATCTTTACAAGAGGCTGATTTATACTAATTGCATTTTCTAGGATCCCTCTTTCGCGTGGAAATGAGATCCAATGAGGCAATGCAAGTTCTGGAAATCCATGGATGGAAGAGGGCAGCTGACATCCTGAAACTTGCAGATGAGTCCTTTCTGAAAGTCGATAAGAGAATGGAGAACGGCACTCCTTACAGATTTGCTTCTGCCTCTTACCTATACGTCGCAGGCGAGATTTTCTACAAAAAGGGAAGTGTACAGGAAGCACTCCGAAATTTTCATTCCTCACTTGATTTGATGGAAGAACTCGTCGGAAATCATACAAGTACCACGAAATGTTTAAATGCGATTGGAAACTGCCACAATGCGCTTAGTAACTTTAAAGATGCGATGAACTTTTACACAAGAGCTTTTGAAATGCGAAAAGTTCTTTCAGATTCAAAGAACCATTTGGATTTGTCATTTTTCAAGGGTCAGATAGGTACGGTTTACGAAATGCAAAAAGAATATGGAAAGGCCATTCTGTGTTATCAAGAAGCTCTGGAGCTTTCTAAGCAACTGAAACGCTCAGGAATCTTACGCTTGGCACTCTTTCACAGAAACATCGCCAACGCTCACGCATGGAAAAGAGAATACGAGAAAGCGTACAAGTCCGCAATGGATGCATATGAGATTAGAAAAGACATATTAGGTGACCATCCTGACACGGCAAGGAGTGCATTTCAGGTGGGAGAAATTTGCAGAAGTTTAGATCAATCGGAAGAAGCTGAAGAATTCTTAGACGAGGCATGGAGAATTGAGAAATCCTTGGAGATGGGCAACCACAGCGCAGTGAGAGATCGGATAGTACAAAGCTACGAAAACGTCCTTACTAGCGACAGGCAAAATGAGTTCCGGCAAGAGGCCTTAGAATTTTATGTAAGGCTGTGGCAAGAAGATAAAGAATTTACCTACGCCAAGAAGAGTATCATCGATCAGATCATCGAGCGGCTTGATAGATACGGAGACAGAAAAATGAAGAGCAAATACCGGAAGGAGGCTCTGGAGTTTTATGTAATGGCCTGGAATTCGCCAGATCTTCAACAACTCCCACGAATCCAGCGTGAAGAAATCTTGCAGATTATATTGTACTTAAGTAAACTGCTCCGTGAGAAAGAACTGCACAAGAAATTCCAAGGCGAGCAATTTCGATTCTATGAAAAGCAATGGGAAGAGGGAACTGTCATGACGGCTCAAGATGTAAAAGATATTCTTCGTACTCTTCAACGCTTAGCTACCCAACTGGGTGACGTAGGAAAGAGCGAGAAATACAAGAAACTCCATGAGGTAAGAAATGGCGATTATTATATGTTTAGCTAGCGAACAGAGATGCATGTAAGCCATTTTCCAACAAGTGTCCTTTTAAGATATCAAAGCTAATTACGCGCGCACCGTGTTTTAAACACGGCAGCTCTCAGTCTTAACCAAGTGACTCTCTTATGAGACGGGAATGGTAAATAGCATCGAGTGATCTGGGGAATTGCGTGCATGCCTCCTCAATTTATGTATGGTTTTATATATGGTGTGCTCCTCATTATTAGTGGCTTAATGTTCCCACGTTCACATCTGGTCTTACTGCAGACCAGAAAACAGACTGAATATAGTGCATTAGATAACACCCCGGTCTGTAGTGCTTTAGCTATCACCCCAGTGTGTAGTGCACTAGATATCACCCCAGTCTGTAGTGCATTAGATATCACCCCGGTCTGTAGTGTATTAGATATCACCCCGGTCTGTATGTCAAATGCCTTTACTGACGGATGTGAGCCTAATAGAATGTTTTACCTCTATCAAATCTATCAGTGTTGACAAGATTCATTTATTAACTCATTACTGCAGGAATACAGGAGAGGGGCAAGTTCACAGCAGTTTATGCAGATTGTTCCAGCCGCAGGTACATGGCTTGGAACATAATCTTCCACAGGATTAGTTGGTGAAAACGATTTAGTTGAGTGTATTTGGGGGGGGGGGGGGGGTAGGGGGGGAAGACAGCAAATAAACATTAATTGTAACTTACATTTGACTTCAAGGATCATTGGCGGAGCCAAGTAGCAGCTCAAGTGGTGGTGACCAACCTGGTATAGTTCCCGAAAAGTCTCTTAAAGAAAAAAAGCATTCAATTCGGATAGAAAACACAACTTCTGTGTCTCAGGAAAAGAGTGAGAACATGTGAGTACAATCCTAGCTCTTCCTCTCTAAAGGCTATCGGACGTCCGTTGCATTAAGCTTTCTTCAAAAACCAAATGTATCTGCAGGGACGAATAAATGGAGGTCCCGTCTCCAACAGGGTTAGGAGTAGGAGACGTTAATTTCCCACGCACGAGATTACTGCGTGATGCATGTCCTCCCCCGGGGTGGGATGGGTGGGATTTAACGGGTGGACTACTCGCATGGATCGTATATGTTCTGTTCTAGTCCTGCCCCACTGCGGTAATGCTGTGAAAATGGATTAGAAAAATATTAGAAAAATACAAACAACTCGATAAATAGAAAAATCCTTTAGTTAACTTCCTGCCTTCCTGCAAAAGGCTTCAGCCTACACCTGTTGTTTCGAATATATATCCATTTCGAATGGGCTAATCTCTACATTCCGCACCTATCTTGTATAGGTTTGTTGTAAAGAAGCCAGTGGATTTAAGCGCTGTTGAAGAGTCATCCTCGGACACCCAAATACTTACGAAACAGGTACGTACATCCATTTGCTAAACAACGATATTAATTCTCTGCACGCAGAAAGAAGAAAAGACAAGAAATGTTTAGGGATATTAAAATCAGTAAAAGAGGAAATTTATACTACACTGAATCGCCTTCAAACATGAGCAAGACCACTTGTGTTGAAGAGAATCGTGTTCTTTGCTGCAAATCTTTCATTAACCGAGGTCTCATCAACCCTGCAAAATGGCTATACTTAAGAGAATCCTGGTCTTTTTTTTTGTTGAATTTCCCCACAAAATCATCTAGGTCTTAGTCGAAGTAAAGTCAGTAGTTGAATCAATACGGTTTATTATTTCTTTAGAACGAGCAAGAAACAGCTGAGGGTGATTTATCCAAGGAAAAAGGTAAAGTTTGCATAAACGTTTCGTTTAGATCAATTTTACTCTTACTGTTTTCTCCTATCCTAACGTACGATTCCGGTGTAAGCTGAAAAGGAGATAAATATATACATATACTTACATCACCTTTATTTCACCTCTGATTTACAAGAGTAGCTGTTTAGCTAATTTCTCCGAGAAAGAGAAAAAGAAAAAATTAAGTACATAAATAAATAAATAAGTAAATAAAATGTATAAAAACAAATAGAATCGTGTATTATGTACAGAACATTACACAACCAGTTACATAAGTAACAACTGCATTTATGTTCAAAGGAAATTTAATGTTCGAGAGAAATTTGACATATCTTAGTTCTAAACTCATTCAACGACGTCAGTGACCTCAGGTCCTCTGTTAGTTTGTTCCACATGTTTGCAGAATTGTATCTGAAGGAGTGAAGACCATAAGTGGTTGTATTGACATATGGGATAACAAGTTTCCTTGATCCTCGTAGGTTGTATTCAGTACTCCTCATTTGAAAAAGACCTCGTATGTACTTCGGCATCGTTTCGAACTGAATTGTCTTAAAAACTATTTTCATTATGTCTTGGCACCTAATACTATACAGATCACTGGAGTTACTTATATAGATAATTGATTAACGAGTCCTAAGCGAGAGCAACCAATCGTCAAACAACAACATAAACTGTTTTTTTTTTTAACTAGTCAATCAGTGCAACGTTTATCTTTTGGAAACGTTGACTAAAGGATGATGTGCGCTCACGTATGCAAGCCAGTGCGGGCTGATGTGGGTTGTCCTCTATTTTGTCTGATTTAGATCTTTCCACAACACAAGATGACTTCCCAGACAACCGTATAGGCATTCAACTAAGGGAAAATATCAACAGAGCATTCGGGATCATTACAAGCGAAGGTGGCGAGGTCACAGCAAATGATGTCCAACTCGTATGCTCACCCGGAGCTGTTGACAATCCTGTGTCTGTGAAGATAACTCTGGAGGACCCAGTAACGTACTATGGCTTGGTAGTGCAAAGAGGGCTCGAAAATGACATCGTGTTTGGCGCACCGATAATCAATCTCTTGCCGAACGGCCATTTTTTTAAGAAACCCATAGCACTTACATCCAGGATTAAGATCGATCAAAGAGGTTCAGATTATCGTGATGTCCTAGTTTTACATGGAACCGAGGCCAAAGACGGAACGATTTCCTGGAGGGACATTACCCAAACCGCTACCATTAATGTCTCAAAAGGTGAGGTCATCACTAAACTCGATCGATTCTCCAAAGTTGCTTATCTACTGACATTGACTTGGATAAGTGCCAAAGAGATTGTATCACGACTCAATCTGATGCCATTCAAGTACTCGGTATCAGCTTTCTTCAAAAAGAGCCCTTCAGAGCTTGCCTTGGCATTCATGAGTGAGGACATCTTCCACGAGCCATACTTCAAAGAGCACCATGCTTCTGCCTTCGCGCAAATGACAAATGAGGGATTCGAACTGTTAAGCATGCGTTCCACTGGCGGGCATTCAGAGAGAAGTATCTATAACAGTGAATGTCTTCAAGTCTCTGTTGATCTCGAGGAGGACTACCAGGTGGTTGGCGAGCAGGCGAATCGTGTTATTGTAGATTGTTCTGTCTGGTGGAATACTGGCGAAATAATCAAATTTCCTCTGCACGCAATCAATGATGTCGGGATATTATGCGGAAGAATCAAAGTACAGGGCCAGTATGGGCATTCCAGAGAAAGCCATTTCTCCGAACAAGGTTAGTGTACATGATGAGATGGTTCTGATTACGTGCGGTGACGTAATCATATCAAGATGATAAGCCCTCTTTCGGTTCCTTGCTTCTTGTTTTAATCTTAACAAGCCTATGTTGATTTGAGTCACATCGTTGGTATTTTGAATTTCAAAGCGGAGTGAGGTGCCCTCTAGCGGATTAACGTTATGAAAGACATACTTAGCAATCCATCGGATGATGTTTAGTGGCTGGATAAAGTGACCATTCTTTCGAACCTAAGGTGTACTACATACCCCTTAAAAGATTTTGCAACATTTAACA
The DNA here is from genome assembly GCF_964205215.1 of Stylophora pistillata. Lineage (NCBI taxonomy): Eukaryota > Metazoa > Cnidaria > Anthozoa > Scleractinia > Pocilloporidae > Stylophora > Stylophora pistillata. Next base: position 51,274,104 of record NC_142520.1, on the reverse strand, counting down.
CACATTCCTTTCCCAGTAACCGGCTCATACGCTCTCTTGCACTTCCAAGTACCATTCTTTAACGACTCTTAAGGTCGGTTTTGCACCTTTGACCATACGTTGCAAAACTTGACCTTGGACTTGAGTCGAAAGAGATACATATCAATCAATGGAAAGCAAAATTAGGTGCAGTGTGAGTGAAAGCCACAGAGACTATGAAAAGTCGCAAGCAAGAGATTGAAGTTAATGAGTAGTTGTATTACCTTTACACCTGTTTACAGATCTACTTGGCTATGTCAGACGGTTTCTGGGAGTCGAGGGAGAAGTGTTCAACCTTATTCCCATTCTGGCCCAAAAGATTCAGATTCATGCCGATGATGTTTGTGAGGACGTCGTCAAGCACTGGCAAGATGACGATGTCCAATTAAAGATACTCTTGCAGCCCTGGATTGAGACTGGCTCAGCTAATACTATGGATCATTTGAAAAAAATTCTATCAGATTTAAAGGAAGAAGGTAAGTTGTGGAACTTAAATTATTCTTCCTATGTGGAAAGCTGCTTTCAAATACTAGGTAAAAGGATTTTAAGAGTCACTTGATCACCCGTGGAACGTCATCGTCGTGTACTTTGCGTCATATTCTTAAGATCGATTTACCAGCTTTGCATGTTTTTCAACACAATAGAGCTCACTTAGTCATCAGGAAGAGGTAGGGTAAAGCAAAATTAGTAAAATAAATGGAACAGAAATAAACTTTCAGTTTGTGATAATGCTCATCAGAAAGTTAGATCTGATAATGCCAGAAAGGTTCAAGGTTCATTGAGCACTGGCTCAATGATAGCTACAAAAAGGACCTCGTAAATCACCATATCAAGCTGCATTCCATGATGCCTCTCATCCATGATCTCATTTAGTTATTCATTTATCTTTTTCCTTTTTGCATTTCCATTTGCATTTCTTCTAGACTATAAAGTGACAAAAAGAGGCCAAATGCATATTAGAAACTTAAGAGAGCTTGCAGTGAAGATCGCGGCATTAAAAGTCCACCATACTGATTTAAAGAAGTTTTTCATCCAAAAAATTCAAATTCTTTGCCAAGCAGTGATGAGAGATTGTTGCATTCAAGTAGAGAATTCAAGTGAAGATATCGATAGAGCCTCGTCATCCGGTAACTATGCAAAGCATCTTGAACTTCGAAAAAAGATTTCCAGAAGGACAGCTGCAAAGTACCAACGATTGATCTCATCCAAAGATGAATCAGTTGTCACAATGTTTTTAGAAATCGTTCCTAATCTCATTCAAGAGGTGAAAGCCATGTTTGGCGCGCAGAAAATTCCTCCTGCGCTCAATGGTCTGAGAGGAATAGATGAGAAAACACTGGGACCAATGGCGTCCAACGTTCGAGAATCTCAGGAAAACAACAAAATCAGAAAGCTTATTTGTCATATCTGCAAGATCGTGGAAAAGCTTTGCGACCTAAACTGTAACAGCAACAACCCGCCTGAGCGTGTTCGAAAGTTGGGCCAAAGTCTAGCGATTCTACCTATGCTAGACATTTTACAGTCATTTTTCTTAAAATGTCCAGAAGAAATCCGGCTGCACAAGAGGTTGGAATTGCTTTCGGTTTGCATAAGAGACATAATTTCCGATGAAATAGAAGTCAACGAGGCGACTATGCGCGACTTTTTCGACCTTTCTGCTAGTCTAATACACTTTGCAAAATTTGATCCAGCCAGAATGGTGAGGTTTGAGCTGAGTGACTCGAACAATTCCTCCGTGGAGTGCCAAAGGGGAGGGCTAACGTACGAAACGGACAGTGACACGTACTATGAGGAATTCGTCGTTGATAACGTAATTGAGCAAGATCTGCTGCTCAATGCAGTCGCAGCCATCAGTGTCGAAGGAAGAACTCACAAAATAGGTACCGGTGCTTTCAAGTTAACTATCGTACTTCCGGCATCTGAGGAGGAAACTTTCGACGAATGCTGCACCTCATTTGGTTCAACTGTCAGCGTGAAGAAGCTGAAAGATCAGAACTCCTCCAACTTTAGAGTGGTTCTTTGTTCAACAGGGAAGGAGATCCTATCACATGTGGTCGTTGCGCTCGAACGAAAACTAAAGGATGAGGTAGACTGGAAACGGTCAGAGGTTACCCCCTGTAAACTCACGATGCGCACCCGTGCCACAGAACCTTCAAAAACGAGTGTTAAACTTCGCCTGGTTTACAAATGGAAATCAGCGGGGCTTCGTCTTGAAAGTCAAGACTTTATCGCTGATGCTGACATAAATACCGACAGCACTTGGGGTAAGTATTCCTCGTAGCGATCAGCACCTTTTGAAGTACCACAAATACTAAGTGAATGTTACCGTCTTCAAATTGACGATATAATTTCAGTTGCTCTTTTCTTCTCGTATTTTTTTTTCCAGGAGTGGATGATTCGATGGATGGAGATGCAACTCATGTATTATCGCCACTTGCTGATGGTAGTTTCCTGAATGACTTCGCGAAACAGCAGTCGCAGACACAAGTTCCTTCGCAAGTCAGCATAGGTAATGCAGTAGTGCAGGCATAGTTTTAAATTTCTTGGGATTTCAAAGATGCTGAATAGTTCATTTTACAGTTGTGTGCTTGGTTGCCAAGCCTTTGAACAGGAGTGAGGCTAGAGATGACCTTGTTATGATACAAACCTTGCTACCTTTCAAATGTAAATCATTTTGTTATCATGCTAACTAGATACAGGTCTCTATCACAACAAGGTCATCTTTAGCCTCACTCTGAATCAAAGGCTTGGCAACTAAGTACACAACTGTAAAATAGCCTAATGTGACTTGACGAGTCCATAGGTAGATTTTTCCGTAAAAATTTAATATACATTTCATATTTTTGATGAAGCCAAAGGTCTCCTTTGGAGTTCTTTGGATTATCTGTAATATTCTATTGGAAATAGTGAGGAAGAGAATTCATGAAAAGATAAATCCCTTTAGGAAGGTCTCACGACCTCTCATCCGTCTTTTCTCTATTTCTGTTCCTAGTTTTTCTTTCAGAGCTTCATCAACACGTTCATCATGTACATAATATCCAAGACGTAAATGTTAAATCTGAGTACTGCGCAGTCGGGGACCATTCTTCCTTTTCCATTCAGGAACCATCAACCAGCACAAGGTTTGTGTCGTCTGTTATTTGCTTAGATTAACATTTAGTTTGCTCAGGTAGTGACACGAAAAAAGAGGATCTGACGTTTTTAGGGCCAGCAACACTTTTAAGGTTTCTCGGTTCCGCAGTTCTGAAGCACACTCAATCTTTGAACGCTTAGAATCGTGAAATCGTCTTTATCTAAGCGATATGTCTTTGTTTAGGACAAAGAAACTGGCCAAAAAGGACATGTACAATTGCTGCTCAACTCTTACCATGTCAAGAGAAAGCCAATAACACAGACTGAGTTCCTTTGTAAAAGAAAGTGTTTCTAATAGTTTCGTGAGACCGAAATCGAGGAACCGATCAGGTGTTAAAGATACAGTGTGTATCTACTGTACTCCAATTGAAAACAATTGGTAACGTGAGTGACCACTTGAAGTCAAAGGAAAATGGTGATTTACTCCGCAATTGGGTTCGGCAGATCTACTGAGTTTCTATCGTTGAACATTCGCCACTCGATAATTCCCGCTATAAACTTTTACACCCTAACATCAGAATGCATATTCTCCGTACTGTTCTCTGTTCAATTCCTAAGGACCTTTTCAGCCTAACATCAGTATGCATATTCTCCATACTGTTCTCTATACAATTCCTAAGGACCTTTTCACCCTAACATCAGTATGCATATTCTCCATAATGTTCTCTATACATTACCTATGGACCTTTTCACCCTAACATCAGTATGCATATCCTCCATACTGTTCTCTATACACTTCCTAAGGTGCTGACAAGGAGAATCTGTTCGAAAATCAAAACCTTCCCTTACAGAGAACAACTTCGCTGTAAGTTGAAATGGCACTCGATACAATGAAGTGGCACCTGTTGGATTGAGTGCAAAAAAGTTGCTGCTGCATTTGATAAATAGTAGCTGTGATTTTTGTTGATTTCAATCTCATTTCCATTCTTCTTGTATATGCCGAGTCTGCACATTGCATCCTCATGACTTTCTCCTTCTTTTACTGTTATGTTCTTAACTTCTACAATATTATGATCATCAATCATACCATCTGGGGAAGCTCCAAGAAATGGGTGAGACTCCGATATCCCAAATCCAGATTTTTGGACCGTAAAGCCAGTTTCCTTCTCAAATTCACTGATGATCTTTGATTCGGCTTCAATTCCGTCCTTCATTGCTTGTGTTGTGATACGATCATTGTACATTAAGACCTCAGATATGGCTTTAGTTGGACTAGTTGTAGGTCTGATCAAAGATCTCTTGCATTTAGAAGCTGTCATTCTGGGCTTACGAACATCATACCAAGTTCTTGTCAAGTGTTGTTCCTTCGTAGCTTCTGTAATGTCATTTCTGTCTTTAATTGAGTCATATACTCTAGTTTTGGTTCTCTGTGACTTTTGCTCTATATCCATCAAGGAAAGAGGTGCAGTTTTGACAGGAGAGACTATGTCCCACTTTGATGGCTTTGGTGTTTCTTCGGTGACTGTAAACTCCACGTTTAATTCCCTTTTTTTTTTTCAGAGTTCCACAGCGTCGTAAATCAGCCTCTCTACCTAGGTCGCCCCACGTCGCTTCGAAATTCTCTGAATCCTTTGCAAAACCCCTTGCGAACTTTACAAACTAACTTAGATACTAACTTTTAGATACTAGAGTTCCAAAGTACTTATTCATGAAAGAGAAACGAAAAAGGTCACGTGCGCGTGAACTTGTCGCCTTCCTGGAATTCACGTGCTACGTTCTTAAAATATTTTAGTGGGCACATACAAATAAGACACGACAGTGACTGTAGTTGAATATTAAGGAACATTTTGTGGAATGATCGAATGAAGGCCAATTTTTTTCCCAGTTTTCTCTTCCATTGCTTTAATCTTTTCTAGTAATGCATTATAGTCAGTATTTGGCTTGCTTTTATTGTGTATGGTGTTGACTGTTGCACTTGATGAACATTCTTTTTCTTTCTTTCCATACACATGCTTTACAAATTTAACTGCCTGAACAGTAGTAGGCTCTTGTTTTCGTTTCTTTGGAATGCTCCATTTACAAGGTTTTGACGTACAAGGCAATTCATCTTCACTTTCTGTGGTTGTGCTAGCAGCTTTCTTACATGCATCTTCCATAGCAAATAAAGTAGCAGCTAGGTGATTCCACTGTCCATCATTTCCTGAGGCGCATGGGCAGACAGCTTGTTTAACTTGCGAACTTGCCTTTATGATCATTTTGACAGTGTAGATGTTTTTATTCTTATCAGCTTGCTTGTCATAAGATGACTTGACTTGGCTCTTGACGTAAAACAGTTCACCGTCCTGTTCAGTATAAATTCCTTCCAATTTTCCTGATTTATAAAAATTGTATCCCTTGACGATTGGTTTTTCAACTGATAATTGTTTTTTAAACTCCACATCGTCGATTAAAAATTTCCAAATTTGGGGATAGCCAGCATTCAGCTTCGAGTTGATTCCTACAACAACTCCCTGGGTAGGAAAGAACTGCGGTCGTTTCGCCAACGAGTTGTCTCGCCAACGTCTCGTTCACCAACGTGTTAGATTTATTCGCCAACGTCCTACTGGTCAATTCGCCAACGTCAGATATCCAAGACTAACGAAAAAAAAAGTTGCTTATTGATGTTTAGAATGCATTCCTGATCCTTGAGTCACAGTCAGTTTCGCTTGACTCACTTCAGATCAATTTGCACGTTTTGCAATGGTAAAGTCGTCTTTAAAAAGAGAGTGTTAATAACTATTGCCCCCAAGGCTTTGTCTCATTAAACGTCAACCAACATAAAATAAACAGACGGCAGGTAAAAAAAACTGATCCTGGAAATTACCTCTTTATGAAAAGAAAGGAAAGAAAACTGTGTGCGTGTCTTTTTTCAACCACTGACGCAAGGATTGTAAAAGAAACGACGATGTTGTTGTCAGCCTCAGGAACAAAATAAGTGTGATTTCACACCTTCTTACTTTTGAGCGATGTCGCTTTTCGGACAGGACTAAGTGGCTGCAAAAGAGTAAGGTGGAAGAACAGAGTAACCGACAATTGCAAGTTGGTCATTTCTTTCTCATATTGTGGCAGCTCCTAAAGGAGCGGGGTTTTTTTACGGGACCTGCCCAGCGGTAAGTCACCGAACTGTAGTCTACTTGTTGACTGACTCTGGGTTTTGCCCAAGTTAGCTTTGTGCGCTTCTTGGGCTTCTTCTGGGCTTCTTTATTCCGCTCTCGGCAGAATGAGACCTTAACTTTTATAATCGCATGGCAGGTTATAAATGGCGTTAACGAAAACGAGGAAAGGGGAAAACATTTTGTTTGTCACTCGCGTTCGCCGCCGTGTTTAAATAGCTGTTTAGATCCCGTCCAAAAGCATCTCTTCAATGAAGCGCCAACGTGTTATGAAACGGACAACAATAACCAACATAAGTCACACCTTCCATTAGAATGCCGCTAGTAAACAGTAGAATTCGTTTTAAATCTATGACAGTTTTCGCTTCGCGCTCAACTAGGAGAAGCAAGGAGTGCCATAATACGCGCGTCTGCAAAAACTAGAAAACATGTTTTTAAAAGTATATTTCAACAAGGATTGTTGACTGTTATCTATTCAAAAAAGAAAAGTCTCACCTTCTTTATAAAATGCCACATAACACAACATTGCAAAAGAATTGCCTTCGTAAACACTGAGTTTGCTCTTGAACGCACGTGCAGGAAAATAAATGACAACACACACAAGTGAAGGCAAACTTTTATTTAGACGTTGGCGAATTGACCAGTAGGACGTTGGCGAATCGACATAGGACGTTGGCGAATCAACCTAACACGTTGGCGAAACAACTCGTTGGCGAAACGACTGGATACCGACTTGAATGGAAAGTCAAGAGTTGTCTTGTTTCTCTTGTAATCCAAGTTTTTTGCACTTGTTTTGAATATTTATGCCACCATCAGGATCGATGAGGTTTTTGGAATCCAAACCAGAGCGTATGTAATCATTTACCCTGAAAATGAGAGTTTTGTACGAAAAATTCACTACATTTTCGGCATAGTAGTTCGATAAAATACTAACCTTTTGAACAATTCGTTCCTTTTACCCGAAACTTTCGCTCCTTTGCAGGTCAACCAACGTTTTAATATTGCCACTGTGCAATTCTCAGGGGGCTTTGGGAGCTCTGCTCCAGGGATATCTTGTTCAGTAAGCGTTAGTAATTGTGTCACCATTGCTGTCCTTCTTCGCCGCCATCTTGAAACACGTCCCCTAAAGTCGCCGCAGAGTGCCTTGCACCTACTGACTCGACCCATTCCCCCCGCTCAACGTAAAAAAAGGCGAATTCTCGTGACCATAATGTGCAATTCGGAGGGGGGAGTGGGGGGGGGGTGGGGGGTACTGTGAGGAGAAAAGAGGTTAAAAGATGAAGTCTTGTTCTCGTTCACTTTCAGAGCCCCTCTACCAGGTCCGAGTACAGCTACACAGAGAAGCATAACTGACGGCTCGCAGAACAGAGACACACACTCTTCTGGAGAATAAAATAATACCTGCTGTAGGAAATAACTCCCAGTTTAGAATTCAATTCACATGTTGTTATGATAAGTAACACTTCAATTCATTCTCTATATCTCTGCGGCTTAAAACTAACTGATTTTAAGGTGGCAAAACTTAAGTTTGAATGTTCGGACATTATTATTCAATGCGACAATTTTATTTATAACTGTATCGGTGAATGATTGTTTTTGTTTTGTTTGTTTGTTTTAAGTGGAAGAGAATTTTATGTCTGAATCTCCTCTTCTCGCTGAATCATGCAAAAAACTACGCACGATTAACGTCTTTACATAATTTTAGAGGAGGACTTTACAGTTTTAAAAGCAGTAACAAATTGCGAAATACTGTGGTCTCCATTTAATTTTTTAAAACACATCTTACATATCTTCCGTTAAGCAAGTAAGAAAACTGCAATAAAAAAAAAAAAAACCCGATACGAGTGATGATCCTCCAGAAAATCTTCCCTGACTTTTAATTGAAAAAATGCCCAGTTTAATATTTCAAACTTCCACCAGTACGTTTCTTGCGCTTCACTGTCAGCGGGACAACCTGATTCAAGTCACGAAAAGATTTTTGTCCTAACGTTCCAGCACATTCCCTCCCACGACTGGTCTTCTTTTTCGAGAACTCGCACGCTCTCCACGTGACAAGTAACACTAGCTAAATGCCACTATGGCTGCCATGTGATCCATGCCACAAGTCACTTCCATTACTTTGCCTGATACTTCAACCTGAAAAGCCAGAAATAAAAAAGAGGTTTACATAAATTTCGCTCGAGAAGCTTAACAGGCCCAAACATTCGCAGAATGATGAATCCGTCAGCCCGTCTCTCTGTTCGTACCACCGCCTCCTGGTTAGCTCAACTAGTAGAGCGCCGGACTGTTGTGTGGGAGGCCGAGGGTTCAAGCCCCGGCCGGACCAACACTCAGGGTCTTAACATAACTGAGGAGAATGTGCTACCTTTCTATAATATCAAGAAATGGATAGATACTCTAGTCTTCTCGGATAAGGACGAATAAACCGTAGGTCCCTTCTCCTGAAGGGTTAGGGGTAGGAGACGCTAATTTCCCACGCACGAGATTGCTGTGTGGCGGATGCCCTCCCCTGGGACGGGATGGGTGGGTTTACTGGGCCCGCAGTAGTTGGCGCAAGCTGTTACGGGATCCCTGCCTGTCGGCGAAGCTAATAAATTACAAATTATAAATTAAAAATTAAAATTTGAGACTCAACTTGCAAGGCCAGGTCACAAATGCTTATGAGGTGCAACTCACCCGCTTAGGCGTCCATTGATTGAGTGTGGAGCCAAGACCCAGTCTCCCAAATGACCCTCTACCCCAGGTGTACAGGTTTCCTGATTCTGAAAGAGGTAGTGAGAGTAAAAATAATTGTGACTCACGAGAAATCTTGAGTTTGTGCTGGTTTTGTCCAATGTCGTGCACCTGTCTAGCAATATAAATTATGTATTTCCGGCTTCGAGTGAAAATTTTCTTCAAGAGGAATGCGTCCATTTGCGTGAGCGTGAAAAGAAATCGGAGACGTAACCATCTCGTGGTTAGCCCGTTGGACCTCGGAAGAAAAGGTCCAGATACTCCACGTCTTTTCTGAGGGAGGGGAGGGTGGCGGGAGGGGAGGGTGGGGGAAGGGGGGGGGATCAAGCCACTAATAAAGAAGTAGGAGGAAGCAATGCCCCAGAGGTCGAGTTCCGCTGATAAGACGTGGGTCCCAAATGTTTTTTTGTCAAACAAACCTGTTAACACAGCGCAGCTTTCAGGGCCACAAATCAAGCTTGAGATAGTGTCATCTATTTTGGAGAACTCCTCGATTTTTCTTGGCGTCTTTGTAAAGGAAACTTCTTTACCGTGTCCAAGAACCCCATATCCCCAACTGTAAAGTTCTCCAGCGACTAATTGGCGGAGGGGAAAGTAAAAGATAACAAAAATTACAGTGAGAGCGTGGTCCCATAAATTGAGCCATCGAGAAACCAACAGAAAGTTTCGAGAAAGAATGACATGAAGCTGGTATAAAGAAAATTTTTTGGTTACAACAATGTCCTGTAATTGAGTACGGGTTTTTTTGGCTAATTTAATTTGGCAATACGTGGCAAGGGACCGTACAAAACTTAAAATTGGATTTTCAGAGTAAAAATGACTTGTTTTTCTGTTTGAACACATGTTGTCGTGCACTTTACCTACCCGTGAGAGCTATACAAAATGAACCTCCAGCAGCAACCTGTTGGACCTGTGGAAGATTTCTCAGCAGAGTTGCTCTTATTGGGACGGTAAACTTGACGAAAACAAATTGAGAGAAAACAACAAATATTACGGGAGTGAATGAAACTAAAGCGAAACAGTTACATCAAAAAAAGAAACGCAGATCACAGTAACAAACCAAGAAACGAACTCCACAAATAACGATTTCGTATTGAGATGCTCGGCCACTAAGTTAGCGCTGATATACTGCAGGCTGTTACCAAGTTCTTAGAAGGCAATCGTGGTGGATTTCTTCATTTCACGCTGGCTAACTGGCTGTTTGTTTGGTAAATGTTATAAAGTAACCCAATTGATTATTTACTGCAGACATACTTGTTCGTCTTCCTCGTCAACAGCAAGCTGTCCATATTCATTGTTTCCCCATGAAAATATTTCACCTTCATCTGCGAAATAGAATTTCAATACACTGTCATAACTACCCTGAGATTATTGTCTTGATGAAACACTGAATTCCCTAGACTAACTTACAACGAAATAGGTAGGCATCAGTTAGGAGAATAAAGCCCTCAGATCTAAGGAGTGGAATGGTTTACAAGCCTGTTCGATGCATTACCTGACAGCGCCAAGCAGCAATCTCCTGAAGTTGCAATTTGTTTTATCCTCACATCTTTCAGTTCTCCTTCAATGACCTTACATGTTGCCTCGTCCTTAAAATGATTCAAGCCTTTGGAAATTAAAAAAATCAAGGAAAGATTGATGACCCAATTTGATTTTGCAGTCTGATTATGTAGGTGAGAGTAGTCAGGAATGGAATGGGTCTGTAGCAGTAGCTGAGAGAGGATCGTTAGAGTCAAGCAAGGAGTTGATTGTTGGTGTGGAAGCCGCGAATCGGAACGAGTTACAAAGCTGACGTTTCCAGCGTTACGATGGCCAATTTACAATTTCAACTTAGTAAATATAACCCAATTACCCGACTGGATTTAATCACTTCTACTTCTGGGCGAAACCATTCTCGTTCTGGGCGAAACGATGTGGGCGAAACTCGGTTTAACCGTTGGTGTAGTGTTTTAAGTCTGGCTTCTGATACCTGGTTGATCACTTTTTCTATCATGCTATTGATTGTAAGAATCAAGTTGTCTCTACCACGGGTCAGTTACGATTGTTTGCAACTGTAAACTTGAATAATTTTGTTTGTCCATGCTATCACTGAGCAGATCATAAATTATGGTGCAGTACTGGTTGAAATCTTTTGCGAGTAGTCTGTTTTGGTTGGTAAACCATAATTCTATAGTCAGTTTTGAAAGGGTTTACAATATAGGATTACTACCATTATACTTTTTCTCGTAGTAAGTCAGTGCGTTAGGAGAGATTTGTTGGCCCAGCTAGAGGCTGGATTTAAATCATTACTGATATTAAAGCTTCACTCTTGATCAAAAACACCACACATTCATCCACAGACCAGACCAGCACACAAAACACAAGGCTTACGGGCAAGTTTTTGAGCATTCAAGAGTTACACTCATACCTGTTTTAACATTGGAACAATGAAATAAAACATCATAGAATTTCAAAATGTACCAGTTTGTCCATCAGCCCCCCATCCACAGGACATCACTGTGCCGTCAGTAGACAATAGAAGGGTGTGGTCCAAGCCACATGTAACCTGAAGAGATCAAATTTCAAACATATGACATAAGATTCATCACGTATATCAGCGGATAGAAGTTCAGTCCAAACTCACCTGTTTGATCTTGCTTGTAACATTAGGTATCTTGCTCAATTTTTCAATAACTTTTGCTTCTTTGCTTCCAGTTCCACACTGTCCATGGAAATTTCCTCCCCAGGTCCAGACTTTATAACAATCAATAATAGTAATAGTAACAGTAATAGAAAACCACCTCCTGGTTAGCTCAATTGGTAGAGCGCTGAACTGTTGTGCGGGAGGTCGTGAGTTCAAATCCAGCCGGACCAACACTCGGGTCTTTAATTAACTGAGAAGAAAGTGCTGCCTTTGTAATAACATATGCAAATGGTTAGAGTTTCTAGTCCTCTCGGATAGAGACGATAAATGGAGGTCCCGTCTCACAAGCCCTTGTATGTGATAAAAAAAATTGTGGGACGTTAAAGAAGCCACATACTGTTCGAAAAGAGTAGGGCATGTAGTGCCCAGTGTTGTGGTCTATCTTTGTGTAGTTTGTATCAAATTGATGGGGAGTACTTCGCCTTTGAATATTGTATAGAAAAGGCACAATATAAATAAGGATTAATTAATTAATTCATTCATTCATAATAGTAATCAAAGTTTAATGTCTTAACGTGGGGCATAGTTACCCATATTGCCCGAGCCAGAGGCACGTGTATGAAACACAAGACAACAACCCACCCATCCCACCCCAGGGGGGCCATCCATCACACAGTAATCTCGTGCGTGGGAAATTAACGTCTCCTACCCCTAACCCTGCAGGAGACGGGACCTCCATTCATTCGTTCCTATCTGAGAAGACTAGAATATCTAAACCATTTCTTGATGTTATAGAAAGGCAGCATATTCTTCTCAATTATTTTAAGACCCTGAGTGTTGGTCCGGCCAGGGCTCGAACCCTCAACCTCCTGCACATCAGTCCAGCACTCTATCCATTAAGCTAACTGGGAGGTGGTTAGTTCAATTAACAATTAACATCAACAGAAAATAATTGCTATAAACATAATTCACAGTACATCCAAACCTTTAATTACCTACTTCCATGACCTGCAGAGTTTCTGTTGGTTTTTTTGGCGATTTATTAATAAACTCTGACATTATATATGAAAACTCATCAATTTGGTCTCAAAAACTGATGTAGCACACAACAACCTAATATCAAGAAATGATTCCTTTATATGCAGTCCCTGACAAATTTTGTCATCCAGTAAATGTATGAACCATGCAATCTTCTCAGTTTTTTCATTGAAAATGTTCCTGCTGACAATCCTACCAAGACTCGTAAATTAATAGCACTTTATGACGCAACTTTACTGCTTTCCTTGTAAGTAAACATAACAAAATTACCTTCTCCATTGTCCAATAACATGGCTGAATGCGATCTTCCACAAGAAATCTGTTGGACTTGCTCTGACAAAGGTGGATTTGTATAGAGTTCAACAGGGGTTGGAACAGACTCAACTACAAAAGAGATTGAACACAAAACATCATGTGTTACACACTTGTTAAGAAATATATCAAGAATCTCGAGAGGAACTGTCAGTGTGATAAGGGCACTTGTCTTCTCCCACAGTTGTCTTGGTTTGATTCCCTGACATGCTGTTGCCCATGGGTTGTGTTTTTTTGTGTGTTCTTTAGCTCCAAGAGCTTTTTACTTCACCTTTGAAGCAGATACAATTTTTACCCATTTTAAAAAAAAATAGTTCTTATTTGATGCTCTTTACCGGTATGTAATGAAAAAATTATCACTTTTCTTTCCTAAATTTAATGGCCTGTGAATGACATGGAATGCTATACAGTGGGACATTTAATGACACAAACAAGTCAAGAGTGTACTGCACAACATACTTTTCAAATCACCACACATCTGTGATCTTCCAAGCTGTGAAAATGTGTTCAAGCCAACAGTCCATGGTCTGGGAATTCCTTTTCCAACTGCTACTGTGAATCCATAACCACAAGCAATGTGAGAAGCCTGCAAGAATATGGTAGTAAGAGATTAAAAGAATATAATTATATTTATTAAAAACTAGATCATTGAATAATGCAATTCAAGACCTTTTATTGGCTTAGCCATTATGGTATATCAGCCAATATACCATAATCTACAAATATGGCAAGCGTACGTGTCAGCTTAAAATTAAAAGGGAGCTAAAAATTTAATAAAATTTAATAATTTAATTCAACATTTTTAATAAAACAATTATTCCACTCGCGCTTGTTGGATATGAGATGATTATATTTATCTATCATCTCATATCCAATGCGCGCTCATGGAATAATTATTAAATATACTATTCATCGTAATAACTAAATAAGCTCAGATAAAAAGTTACCTCAGCTAAAAGAGGAAGCCTGATTGGTACTAGACTGTGCTTCTGGTTACCAGTCCCCAATTGACCACCATCCCCAGCTCCCCAGACATAGGCAACTGAGGAAACATGGGACACACAGCCTATAATTGGTAAGAGAAGTATAAAACAAAAAGAAGAAAACAGCTCACATTAAGTGTATTTTAAGGATGATATCCCAGTTCACAAACATGAGCCCAAGAATGAGATATTTCATTTACTTACTGAGTGTATCTAGCACCTTTAGCTTGAAATAAAAAGGATTTCCTGAGAAAAGTTTACTTGTTAGTTTTATCAACCACATTGTAGTCATACCATACAATTGAAAGCTCACCTCATATCCATGCTTTGTGACAGACAAGATAAAAGTTAAGACATAGTCAATACATGAATAGAGGGTGTTTGAATGTTCAAAGCATGGAATTGAGGGGTGTCAGTTGCTTGTTAAGTCGAACTGAGTCTTCTTTCATTGAGGATAATTGGTTTTGTGTTTTGTTTCCATCATTTAAATATGGATGGAGGGCTTTAATAGACACGTACACAATAACTTGGGAGGCGTGGTGGCCTCATGGTTGGTGTGCTTGACTCCAGATCGAGTAGTCCAGGTTCAAGACCTGCCCGGGGACATTGTACGTGTTGTGTTCTTGGCAAGACACTTAACTCTCACAGTGCCTCTCTTCACCCAGGTGTTTAAATGGGTAGCGGCAAATTTCATGCTGGGGGGTAACCCTGTGATGGACTAGCATTCCATTCAGGGGCAGAGTACCAATATTCCTAGTCGCTTCATGCAACCAAACCAGAGTTAAATGCTGGCCTGATGGGCCTCTTGGCTCATAAACAGACTTTTACTTTTTAATTATATGTTAATGCGCATAGCCATGTATGTGTAGATATTGCCTCAGTGGTATAGAGGAACGAATCAGCTCAAATAAATCACTGTTACTCACAACCCACCATGAATTTTCAGTCTATGTGTCTCTAAGAAATTCAGCAGGTTATGTGACTTACATTTAATATTTCTTTTCTTATTCTGAGCCCACAGGATTTGTCTCAGCCACGTCTGGGATGAGCTGATCAATCTGTGCCATGCTATGCTCATTGGATGTTGTAGTTCTACTGCAGCAAAATCTTGCAGAATGTTTACCTTCCAAATGACACTGTCTTAGTAACACTCTGTATGATGTGTTCTCAACTGAAAAGGCAAATTCAAACAGAAAAAAAAGGTAAGATGGCGTGTCAAGAATTCTGTGTGTTAGATCTAGATAGAGAGACAAATTAGTCTATCTTTCTACCTATTGCTGTGTCAAAAGGCTTTCACTCTTTAATATTTTTCCTACACCGTTACCGAACTCTTGGCAAGCAGCAGTTTCACCCTCACTTTCCTCAAAACCTAGGACTCTGGAACCCCTCTCCCCCTTCACTCCTCCTCATTTTCCTACTCTATCTACCTTTCTATCTTAAATTTATTTCTCTATATCAGCTGATTGGTTACCATTAGCTATTGGATTAATACGACGATGAAGAAAAAAACATCGTTGCAGATAAATCTGCACGAGCAGCTAAGTAATTAAGAGTGTGGTTCATCTTTCCAACGCGTTGATTTTTGCAATTTCCAAGCGTCAAACATCTGTCAGATGGTTACATAGACTGGAGACAATACTACCATCTCACGTGCTGTTGAAATGTAGCGCTCGAATTCATTTCAGGTGCAAAAATTAAATAAGTGTCCATAAATCATCCCATGTCTTCCCTGTTAAAAAAAGAATCTTATTTGCCTTATGGTTGAATTTTCAATCCTGATTTTAATTTCTCCAGACCTTTCTCTCGCTGATATTGAGCGAAGAGTCCTCTGAGTCACGTTTCTTCAAGGCGTTCGATTCTTTGCGGTATAGACTGGAGAGAAGTCTTACTATCGTGACGTCATACATTCGATTTCATGAAAAGTCTAGAGTGGTACATGCTTAGTGGTATTGTTTTCATTCGCAGTTCTGTTTTGGGATAAATCAATTTCATATTCTGAGGTAGGTACCGGTAAAATGAATTTTTAAATATTTTCTCTTTTGGGGAAAGGTGAAAAGTGTCAAGAAAGAATTTGAGAGTTTTAATTTCCAAGAATTCGTCGAGTGGTGGCTAAAAATTATGGCCGTCGTTTCTATGGTTCAGAAATAAGTGACATGAATTCGCAGTATTTTCTCATTTTCAACTGGTGATGGAATGATTTGTACCACCTCCAGTGATGAAAAATGATATTGATTTCAGCATAACTACCAGGCTTAATTGAATCTTCGAGACTTTGAACCAAAAAAACGTTTGGCACAGGAAGTATTTGATTTATTAACGAAGCCTCATGCTCTTTTTCTTACTGCTTTGTACGAAAGACACGAAGGGTCTTTCTACATCTATTTCTTAAAAGTAGTTGGACTAGAAAGTCACGTTTAAGATTTAGTAGAGAGACTTTTCGATCATTTTGACATCCATCAGCTAAACATTTCCCAGTAACTTGTTACGAAAATTACCGGTAGGTTTTTGATCACGACAACAACTTCTACCTGATAAGTTTTAGTATTCTCATTGCCTTTTTACAAGATAATGTATGGATACTATAGGGAGAAGTTACATGTTAATCACTCCTGAGAGTTGAAGGGTCGAGGAAGGACAAAAAGAAGATAATTTTATCTGAAATTAGTAATTATATTAAGCTAAGTTATGTGCCCATTCTGATTGGTTCTTCCCAATGATATATTGGAAGACAGACACATTAATGGCAACACTTTTAACAAGTTTTTGCTTCTGTGTTATATAAGACAAACAGATTCTATTTTGCTGTGGATCTGGACAGTAATACAGGGCTCAGCACTAACTTTTCATCGTACTAGCCAATGGAAGTGGCTAGTGACAACTTTTAAAAGATGTTACAAGAATTTCAGTTTGTTTACTAGCCAAACTGGAGAGTGGAAATCAAAAACCATGAGTCAAAACTGAATTTCTACTAGTCTGTGGCTAATTGGCTACCGTTAGTGTTGAGCCCTGTAATTAACAAATGGCAAACACTACAGCGTACACTATTGAGTTATGGATGCATGCAGGAGGTTGCTAAGTGACTCTAGCTTCTTGAGTGCTTAGCAAACCTCCCAAGTGCATCCATAACTCAATAGTGTACACTGTGATGTTTACCATTTGTTTTATAACATAACATTGATACATTGTTGCAAAAGAGTTTTCTTATATTTAACAAATCTTTTGTGACCAGAAAAAACGAGTGCGTGCAGAAACCTAGTCTTTGCATTTGCTCACGTCAGCAGTGTACATCCATGGGCAAATGATGGACGCTGAATTGACCAATCAGAGTGCACGCTTTACTTTGGCAATGTTATAATAGATCACAAAAGATGTCAAAATGTGGGCTAATGCTCGGAATGTCAGCTTTTTAACTCTCTACGGTGGCCAATTTACAATTTCAACTTAGCTGATATAACCAGATTACCGAGTTACTGATGCAGCACCACAGTTTCTTTAGAAACTTTCAGCCTTTATTCATTTGTGGTAAGAACATCCATGGCACATTTGGCTGCACCTCACATGTCACCTTTTTGTCCTCACCTTATTTTGATGTCATCTGCAATCTACAACTGAACAGATGCACAGTAACATGGAAATTATATTTTGTTAAATAAATATTGAAAATTTCCTTGATGGAAATACAAAGAGGGAAATAAATACAGATGGAATGGATGTGACGATAATTACCTCTACCATACTACTTTGTTTGGAAAATTGTGTGAGTAAACAACTGTGTAATTGGTAATATTGTATAATTCATATCAGTTCCAAATGGCTCGAGGTCACCAAAAGTTTCAGTCCCAACAGAAAAATGCGCAGAAGCAAGAGAAGTTAAAGAAGGCTCAAGGACATGATCAAAAGTCAGCAGCACTGAAGGCACTAGTCTTCACATGTACAGTATGCAAGGTGCAGAGAATACTCCCAAGATCACACTAGTATTTCTCATTACTGTCTGCAATATAATTATTATTGTTAATTTGGAGAATTTGGTGTTGAATCAAGCAATAATCCCCCAGTTGATATATTTTCTTTATTCCCATAACTTGTCTGCTTGACAATGTATTGATATTGTATGGAGAAATGCTTTCTTGGTCACATATAACCTAACATGAGGAGTCATGGAAAGATTTGTCATGCTGAGACCACACTAGTGGACAAAGACAACATAAAAATTCTGTTCAAGGTTATGACTTTTGTATGATTTTCGGAAATAATCAACACAGTAACATATTTTTGAAGCCTTTACTATGTACAACAAAAGTTCTTACATGGTTATGTTTTGAATTCAGTCACAGATGCCTGACCCTAAAACTTACAAACAGCACTTTGAGAGCAAACACCCTAAAGCAGCACTTCCTCCAGAGCTAGCTAGTGCATAATGTTCAACATGGTAAGCTGATTATTACTTTTGCTTTCTTCATTAAGTTGTTATGCATCCCTTGAAATCCAACACCACACACCGTTCTCTATTATCTTGAGCATGACAGGTGAAAAAATTTTCAAACTGCCAGTGTGTCAGCTTTGGTATGTATGTATACACTCAGGTACCACATCAGTGGCGATGGAAAGTTGATTCTAAGTTAGTGTTATATTTTATCTCTCTTTTCAGTTTGATGATGCTCTGGATATAAACATATTAAATATTTTTGCATTGAGGATGGATTGATGCATAGAGCTGCCTGTGTCTGCAACAACTTATTTTGAATTCTTTGCATTTAAGTCTGGGTATATTCTGGGTGTTTTTCTAATTTAACAAGCTGGCTTTCTGGGGTTGCAACATCAGGTTCACACCCAGTGAGCATAAATTATTAGACCGAAGTTGGTTATGGCCTTTTTCTTACTCAGCCTCTTTTGATTTTCATTCCTTTTTTTTCTCCATAACAAGTGTTGTAAAAGAAAAAAACTCATACTTTGGGTGTGAGGTGGGCACAAGTGGTACCAAGGGAAGCTATTTAATGTTTTAACTGTAACCTGAAGATATCAGCCAGTGCAGGCAAATTTCTTTTGTTAAGGGGATGCTGACAGCCAGAGACGGATAGAATTGAAGAAAAATTGTCAAGTGATTTACGACAAGATTCTGTCCTTTCACAGTCCATTTCTTAACCCTTTAACTCCCAAAAGTGATTAACCTGTAACTTCTCCCTATAATATCTATACATTATCTAGCAAACAGGTAATGAGAATACTCAAACTTGTCAGGTAGAAGTTGTTAATGTAATTGAACACCAAATTCTCCTAACCAATTTTCAAGGAAATGTGCAGCAGCTAGAGGGAAGAGTTAACAATCAGATCTCGGGAGATGAAGGGTAAAGCTTCCTGTTCTCCTAATTGAAGTATCATCATCAGTTTGTTTGGTATTGTTTTATAATTAGGGGGAGGGGACTGTAGAATTTAAATGCAGATCACACACTAGGGATTCAAAGGACAAGCAGTCACCACTAATCACAGCAATACTTTCCTTAAATGTTTGAAAATTAATTGCACTTTTACTGGAAAGATACAGACGTCAAGGAAAAGAACATTTGGCCATGTTTGCAGATCAAACCAGTCTCACACAAGAACTGTTTCAGTTTATCACACTGTTTCATTAGTCAAGACACAGTATCAAGTTTTAACATCACAACCATTTCTCTGTGGAAAGAATTAGGAAAAAAAAACAAATATGCACACTCAACAGTGCTAGAAACTGATTGAAAACAATGTAAATAGCATTGTTATAATAGCACATGGGTTTGTACTAGGCAATTATGTAATAATTAACTACATGTAGTGTATTTACTTTCCACCCAATTGTGTTAATTTGTGATTTGGAAGAATTGCTTGCAAAAAATGAACTTTCTGATTTAAAATCGACTTTATTTTTTCATATACAAGTGATAAACCTGTACTCATTTAATAAGTAATAAATGATGTAAAATTTTTTTAATCTGTTCATCATGATGCAAGACTGTTCTTTTTAAGTTATCAATGAACATAAAATATTGAGACTGACAATATTATTAAAGGAAGAAAAATTTAATAACTTTATTCAGAATTGAATTTTTGTCTAATGCGAGTTCTAGGGTGGTGGTAAACGTTATTGATGTCCGTCACTCGGCCAATTCCAGGTGGGTGAAGACACTGACACTGTTTGTTGTGGAGAAGTACATTTTAAAACAAAATGAAAGTAATTTTATCTTCCAAGAGAATAAAGGCGAGGAAGCTATTAACCCTTTACAGCCTAACATCAGTATGCATATTCGCCATACTGTTTTCTCTGTATTTCCTCAGGTACTGAAAATGAGAATTTGTTTAACGATCAACCGCTACTTTAGTTGGAGATCATTTCCTTTATTCTCAACAACTTAATATGCTCCGACGAAGGGCTAACACTCGAAACGTCACCTTTTGTAATCATTATGGTGGCCAATTTACCATTTCAACTTTGTTGATATATCCAAATTATTTCATTACTCCCACCAACGCAGCCCCAAACAGTTTCTTTCGAAACTATCAGCCTTTTATCAACTTAATATGTGATTAGGGGGTGATATTGTATGGAGAAATTTAGATGCTAGTAACTCGGGTCAAATGGTCAGAGAGAATATTCCTCTCTTTGTTTCTAACTCATCTCATAGCTTGGTTAACAGCACTGTGTCAGTGTGGTGGACAGGAAGCTTGTCTGAAGTTCCTGGCTGCAAGTTCATTTGACCGTGACGATGTACAGCTTTTATTAGTGGCAACTTTTTTGTGTCCATAGTTTTTACTATTGACTGATTTTGACGAGGGAATCAGCATACTGAAACTCACTGCTGTGCTCATGACCATACATGTCTAATGCCACAACACAACTTTCCTGAAAAAGAAAATTAAGGAGATTTAACCCTTTCACTTCCAAGATCTTCCTGGGAATTCTCCTTACTGTCCGTCATACAATTCTTATCATGTATGTTTGGAGAATTTGGTATTGGATCAACTACAAATCCCCTTATTGATAGCTTTCTTTATTCTCAACACTTGTCTGCTTGATATTGTATTGATATTGTAAGGAGAAATTCTGTGTTGGTCACTCATGGGAGTTAAAGAGTTAAAGCTCACACTGCTGTGTTAATGTTGAAATTTAATTTTTTTTCATGAAAATTTTCAAAGGGGAAACAAACCTTCACAACTCTTTCTTGATCCCTTGAGTACTTTTCCAAGGCTGCTAAACATTGATCCTGAGATGCAACAATTAAAAATTAGTCATAGTGGTTACTGATTCAGAAATGAACTATCTGGCTGTTAATGATAAGTAAGTAAGTAAGTAAGATCTTTTGACAGGGAGCCCACGTCACAAAGTGTGGTTTTCAGTGAGGCCCTGCATAAATCTAACGTAAGGATAACAGAAAATATAAATATGGTTATCAAGAAAAGGATAAAAGGGCATAATCAATAGAAGAGACTACATGTTTTTAACAAAACGTCTAAAAACTGAAAAATCGGAAATGTTCCTAATGCCGTCTGGGAGAGCGTTCCAGTCATCTACTGCATGACAAACAAACCAATGCTGACCCCATGTACGCATTGATTGTGGTTTACAAATGTTGTTATTAAAACGAGTGCTATAATCATGCATGTCTTTAAAATGATTAAAATTAAAATTCCAATCAATTAGTCCATTCAAGGACTTAAAAACCAAAAATAGACGATGAGATCTTCGTCTTTTTTCCAATGTATCCCAACCAAGTAGATCAAGAGCTTCTGTTGCTGATGAATGCTTTGGCATATCTAAAATTAAT
>NC_142520.1:50952377-50962377 GCF_964205215.1 Stylophora pistillata | reverse complement strand
AATATCCACTTGAATCGCTCTTTACGAGTGCGTAAGTGTGACTGTCGCCTATATCTCTGTCTTGAGCTTTCAGCTGAGTTACATTCATTCCAACTGTGGCATTCTCGGAAATGTGAAATGTCAACGTATCGGTGTCGAAGAAAGGTTTTTCATCAATGACGTCGGTGACAGTGATGTTAACCTGACACGACCCTTCCTTTGAATTTTGTCCAATGTTAGATGCCGTTACATGAAGCACATAATAGCTTTTGAATTCTCGGTCGAGGCCAGAGTCCACGATGATATCACCTGTAACAGGGCAGAAGCTTATTACCTTTTCTGAATCTAAACTTTCAGTACAAAATTATAGATAAAAGAAGCAAAGGAAAAAGATACTTTCTTAAAAGGAGATTAAAACAGATATCGGCTTCTTTACGATTAACTAAATTTTCATGGAGATTTAAGCAAAATTTCCTCTTTTACAGACCTGTTGCTCTGTTAATGTAAAACTTTGCATCAGCTCCCGTTGACGTGTAGGTAATTTCCTTATTCAAGATCAAGAAGTCAAGATCTGTGGCTGTCACCCTCCTGACCGTTGTACCACGTGCAGCATCCTCGGATATGTTTGCATAGTACACCTGCTGACTAAAGCGGGGGCGTTCGTCATTGACGTCGGTTATTTTGACCACTAGGGGAATAGAAGTGGTTTGGTTTCCGCCGTCTGAGGCAGTCAGCGTCAAATGATAAGTGTCGTTCTTTTCTCTGTCGAGAGAGCTGTTGTAGCGTGTAGTAATAACTGCTGTTGTTGGATTGATCTGGAAATTCTCTGAACCAGGACCTGTTATAACATAACCAAAGTAAGGCGCGCGCTCTGATTGGTCAATTTAGCGTCCCCCATTTGCCCATGGGTGTACGCTGCTGACGTGAGCAAATGCAAAGACTATTTTTCCGCGCGCGCTTGTTTTTTTCCGGTCGCGTAAGATTTGTTAAATAAAAGGGAACTCTTTAGCTACAATGTATCAATGTTATGTTATAAAACAAATGGTAAACACCACAGCGTACACTATTGAGTTATGGATGCACTTGGGAGGTTTGCTAAGCACTCAAGAAGCTAGAGTCGCTCTCGGCTATCGCCTCGAGCGACTCTTACGCTTCTTTCGTGCTTAGCAACCTCCCGCGTGCATCCATAACTCAATAGTGTACGCTGTGGTGTTTACCATTTGTTAATTGGATTAGACGAAAAAGTATTTCTGGTTCTTAGCCTCGGCAACAATTTGAAAGTAATTACAGGAAGATAGAACTTTCACAACCGAAAAAAGACAATTTGGTTGCCTCACCGTAGAGAGAGAATGAGATGTTTGCGTTGGCTCCCTCGTCCGCATCTGTGGCGCCTATTTCGACAGTCTGCGATAAATTTAAAAGTCTCTTAAAAATATATTTGACATGACAACATAGCACTGCTGGTAATTTTATATTACAGAAAATGTGATGGGCTTTCAAAGATATGAAATTCAACCCGCAGACAGACCTTACCTTTACTAGTAGTTTAATGGTAACTTATCTGTCTTTAGGCTACGTTTCGAAACTAACTGTGTTTTCTTTCCCAAAAACGGATTAGCAAATTAGGTTATGATTTATGGTTCAGTTGCAGAGGAATATCGTGTACTTACCGGCACAACTGTTTTTCCTGCTTCCGAGTTCTCTGCAATGGATGCTTCGTAAGAATTCTCCTTAAACTGTGGTGGACTATCGTTTTCATCAAGGACTGTAACGACAAGGTCTGCAAAAGCCTGCCACGAAAAATAAGAGAACAAACGGTGGATGGTACGGAACACTATATTTTAGCAGAGCACAACGGGAAAAACTAAACCTACATGTAATTACAGTCGAGTCGGTAATCGAGCGAGAACGGTCGGAAGCCAGCACGGTTACCTACGCGCAATTCCTTTCCCTTCCCCTTCCCCGTGATGTTACCTTCCTACTGGAGGGATGACCAGCATCTTCAGCTTGTATACTCAGAGTATACTCCTTGATCTTCTCCCTGTCTATGGAGCCCTTTACAGTGACCTCTCCAGTTTGATTATTGATTGCAAATGCCTCCCCTGAGTTGCCACTGGTGATCTTGTATGACACCCGACCATTAGCATCTTGGTCTTCGTCTGTTGCGTGCACTGTTGCGACAAGCGTGCTCACGTTGGAATTTTCTAACACGCGACGGTGATAGGTGGACTGGTTGAAAACTGGATCGTTGTCGTTGACATCGTCTACAACAATGGACACAACCGTCTGGAAAAACAAAAACAATGTTTATGTGACGGTGATCACTTCAATAACCTAGGATAAAACTAAATTAACTGCAGAGCTCTCACTAGAGAGCTATTGTAGGTTCTGTACTGGCTAGGTTCTTCTGCGAGATAAAGGTGTAAGGTAAGTTTTGGAGCTATGAGATCAAAGTGACCAGACACAAAGATATTGAATTGATTCCCCACCACTGCCAGCTTTCTGCACTAACTCATAAGTTCTCCCATAACTCAAGGCAAACGAGCAAAGACAAAGGTATGTTTAATAGACACATTACAAAGTGAACAATTTCTAGTCTCTAGAAGCTTGGCTTAAAAGATATACTAACCGTATTGGATCTCCTCGGTTTTCCTTGATCTTTTGCTTCAATAGTCAGGTTATACAAAGATTCAACCTCAGCATCCAGCGTTCTCTTTACAAGAATGTAGCCGCTTGGAGTTATTTCAAAATGTCCTAAAATGGCAGAAGGAAAGATTCTAGAGAGCACTGCTGAACCTAACCTTTCATCAGTTTTACACTCGAGTCAGACCTGCATTTAAATCTCAACATTTACGTCTGAAAATCACCGTAGAATTGGTGGATTGAAAACTGGGTCGATCTTGCACTAATTATGTAGTCTTCTTGTGATTAAATTTTATATCTTTTGTCACCATACCATTGTTATTTCCTTCGGTAATATTATACACAACTTTGCCAGCAAATCCTAAATCTTTGTCCGCTGCGAGGACCTGTATCACATTACTTCCGGGCCGAGCGGCCTCGCTGATGCTGGTGGACTGGGGTGGATCGTCGAATTGAGGGGTGTTGTCGTTAATGTCGTTGACTATTACGGTGACCTGAAGAATTGGTGAAACAAGAGAAAATTGTTGCAGGAAGAACATTCATCTACATAAAGCAGGTGGTAGATTAAAGATCAGCATTTAATATTCTTGGCTTTTTCATGTTTTGTCGCATCCGGATCCTCTTGTAAAGACAATCAGAAACTCGACAGCTCCCATAAATACTTTTATGGCAGGTTTTAACTATTGTATTATTCTTTATTTGAGATACGAAAAAAGGATGTGATATTTTTCTTACCCTCACGGTAGAGCTTTTTCGAGTGTTTTCAGGCTCAGCTTGATCAGTAGCCGTGATATCGAGAGAAAAAACTCCTCTCTCTTGTGCATCTAAGGTCATCTCCGAGTTTTCTCGGTCCAGGACTTTACGAACATATAAAACTCCCTAAAGAAATATTGCGGAAATCATTAAGTATTCGCAGTACTCACCAAAATGTATGATCAATCAATAATTCGTTGAGTAACTGAATAGTTATAGAACTAATCGAAAAAGCGACACAAACAAATCAAACTTCACTGAAGGATAACAATGATGAGTACGAGTTTCAAAAAAGTTTTACTTTGTGATCGCTTCTTTGAAAAGTAACTTTGCTATTATTCCGTTAAAATGGCCCTCCTTTGTTGACTCGTATGCAATATGATAGAGCGTATTCGTCGATTTGGTTTTGGGGCGTTCTACTATTTTGCCAAAAGAATAATCGCAAGGAAAACGCAAGCGTCTCTTCTAACAGGCTTCTAAACATTTCCAAGATAGCTTTGATATCGAGTTCTCACTTATGGTACTGAATTATGCAGCTTTTTTTCTCCTCACGCTTTTTCCATGAAAATTCACAACCTTACCGTTGACGAATTTAATTGGAAGTACCCATGTTGGTCCCCATCTAAGGAGTACACAATCTTGGCATTTGTTCCGTCATCTTTGTCTGTAGCGTTAACATCGATGATGACTCTATTGATGCTATCTCGTCCTTCATCAGTAACTCTGATGTACGTCGAGAGTGAGACTGAAGGACTGGGAACAAACTCCGGAGGATTGTCATTAGTGTCCAGTATCTTTATGTGCAGCTCGGAGTAGCCCTGTGAGAAATGCAAAAATTTATGATTATAGAATGGTCAATTTGCCAAGGAGCTTCCCTGACTGTGCCTACTACAGGGTGATTTGTATTGTCATAGTCCTGACGTACCCACAACATTGGATTTCCTCCGTCAGTGGCATTAATTGTCAGGTTGTAGCTTGAATGAAGCTCTCTGTCAAGCCCCGTTGGAGATATTTGCAGCACTCCTGTGTTACTATTCAGAATAAATTCTCCATTCTGGCCAGCAGAAATTGCGTATGTTAACTTCTTGTTGCGGCCTTCATCTTGGTCGGAGGCTTCGAAAGTGTAAACTACTGTTCCACCACCTTTACCCTGAAAAATATTTAAAGAAAAAAATAAATAAATAAAAATAAAAAATAAATAAAAGGTGAAATAAACAGAATTTAGCCGTAGTACATTCTACGAAAGTGGCTTTTCATCCTCAGTTCCTGGACCGAATTTCATCTTGAAAGGGTATACCAAGAACCAGAGCTCCTCGAGAAAAACCTTCTGATCGTTTCGTACCACGTTAGAGGAAGGTGAGTGATGTCGCCACAGGATAATTATGCAATTATTCCAGCTTAATTTGGGCCTGAGGGCCTACAGAGTTTTATTTCTTTTGATTTAGGCCAATAAAGTAGACCTACCTCGCTAACATTTGCTGTCAGATACGGTCCATCATGGATCACTGGTGGGTTGTCATTTATATCAAGGACTGTGACAGTGAAAATAGTCGTCGTGTTTCTAGACGGCTTCCCATGGTCGTAAGCCATGATCTGACGTTACGCAAAAAAAAAAAAAAAAAACATGCAAATTGATCTGACCCAATTATTAAAGTACAGATTCTATTGGTACCCAATGATATATTTGCGGTATCAGCTGAATTGCCATAAACTTTATCAGTTCATATGATTTTGAACTCCTGAAGCTTCCTGACAATCCTTTACTCGTTGTGCTTTGTTTATTTGAAAGAAATTATCTCGAGGTTGAAGCTTTTACTCTCAAAGAGAAAACTTCTGGCACGCGTGCGCAAGCTCATTTGCCAATTTGTATTATGCATGGTAAAGAATATGAAATAAAGGGAGACCTGAACAACATACCGTTAGAGAATAAGATGAAACTGTTTCCCGGTCGAGTTTCATCGTAGTGGTAATTATTCCACTTTCATTTATTGCAAAGGCATTTCCAATATTGCCATCCGTTATGTTGAAGGAGACCTACGCGGTCAGATTAAAGAAAAAAACATTATTGTATTATTAAAATCTCGGTTACAACTGCAGCTCCATTTATAGCCACCTTGTCCTTTAAAATGGGAAAACAATATGAATTTTGGAGAGTCAATCACGTTTAAGCAATTAGTCTTTACCCGTGCATTGTCTCCGGCGTCTACATCTGTTGCAGAGACCTAAAAAAATGAACAGAACACAACGTCATTTGCCATTGTAAAGTGCGTTGTCTAAACCTGTTACCAGTTCTCTCTCGCCTTTTGCAGATTTTGATAGTAACTGACAGACTCGACTGTTTTACTACAAGTAAGTTTAATTTGAGAAAATCACTGACCTGATAAACGAAAACAACGTCGGTTTGGTTTTCCATGATATCTGCAGCATAAGGAGTCTCGAGAAACACGGGTTCATTATCATTGATATCTCTCAGTGAAACTCGGATTGTTGTGACGTAACGCTTATCCTCCTCAAAAAATCTTCCACCATCGTTGGCGAGTAGAAAGAACATGAACTCTTTATTCTTTTCATAATCCAGAACTTTGCTCGCTCGAATAGAACCATTTGATGAATCTACCGTAAAGCTGCAGTAAGGAAAACAAAATGAAGATAAAAAAGTCTGCACTATTAGAAAATGGCTCTGATCGCCGGAGATGTGTATTAAGTGACTGGAAGTATTCATTTGATTTGATTTGGAGATCTATCACGGTTTACTTATAGTATTTAATTGCGGTCGTTTCATCTACGAGGCGTTTTCGCTAACTTTGAAGAAAGCATAACTAAACGGAGACGTTAGGTAAATAACCTAAAACATTAGCGAGAGGACCTATGAGATGCTTGCGTAATCCCCTGAGACGTTGGCGAAACGACCAAAGACGTTAGCGAACTGGTCGTCGTCATAGGTGAAACGACCGACTACAGTAGTATTTCAACTTGACTCTCAACATTTTATCGTTGCTTCTAGCAGTTTAAATTTGTTTGAAGATAAGCTCCGTAGGACTTCAGTTATATGCTTATAAACACAACAGAGTGACCTCAGTTTTCAAATGATACTGTACTTCTTTCATTTATCAGCAAGATTAGTATCTTTATAACTACCTTTCAATATATCAATTATTACCTTGCTGCACCGGTGCCGTACAACTCATATTTGATTTCTCCATAAGAACCGAGATCGGCATCTGTGGCCTAAGTCAGTTAAAAGAAAATGCATTGCATTGCAATCTCAGCACTCAAACCACCACATTTGGTAAAATAAGAAGCAGTGCAGGTTTAGCATTTATTGAGTTCCATAATCCTGAAAATTGTCAGCTTTTTGCAATTTTAAAAAAAACACCAAGTTTTCTAGAAGGTCACGATGTTTGACCATTATCGATTATGGGTGTCAGTTTTTCTTCGCACGTCAGTTCCATCAGCTCTCTCTTTTTATCGCAACTCAACTCGATCGGTGCCAATGCTATGGGTGACCCCACTCGCCAAAGGGCGAGAGGTAACGCGAACTGACATATACAAACAATAAACAAAACTAAAAGTAGCAACAAATACATACCATAATTGTTCCAATTACGAAGCCTTCAGGGATTTCTTCATCGTAAGTAAAGTTGTACGAACTTTGGTTAAACTTAGGCTCGTTGTCATTTATATTGATCAAATCAACTTCCACGATGGCAAAACTTGAAAGCCTCTCGGTAGTTTCACTTTCGTTGGCAAATACCTTGAAAATAACGAAGAAAGCAAATTAATCCTGAGCTTGAAACCCTCACTGAAAATTAAGAATGTCATCAAAGCTGAACAGTTATGCTTAAATTAAAAACGAAATGATTACAAACTAAAATCTTTATGTTTACAAGATGCTATTCATAGTATTACCTGGAAGGAAAAGTTAGCCTTATGTTGCTCATAGTCCAAAGTCACATTGACCTTAAGAAGACCAGACGATTGGTCGATTGTGAAGTATTTGCTGTCCTCTCCGGATAAAGAATATTGGAAGCGGCGATTCTGAGGCTAAAAAAGAGATACGTTCAATGATTAATCCCTAGCAGTAAGAATAAAAAATGTTATAAAACACGTTACTTAAAAAAAAATTCAAAACAATGCAAACTTTTGATATCGTAGTTTATTTTCAAGCGCAGATCCATCCTCACAGCAACGCAGCATGTTAGCTTGAAACTAACGTCATTGTATCGTGTTGATTTCTAAGTTACCTTTTCCTTGCCATCTGCTCAAAGAAACTGGGTTTTCACAGAACAAATGCCCTTCAATCTAATCATTAACCTAACTGTTGTATTGATGAGGCACTCTTGCACTCTTTGGTTACGCAGTATTGCTTACATAGATGTCTTTGTCTTGCACGTTCAACTGATCAGTAATAACGTGCCCTGGCCGAGCCAGATCTTCTCGAATATTGAAGTCATAACGATCCTGCAGAAACTGGGGCGAGTTGTCATTCGTGTCCAGTATGGTGACTAGAACCAAGGCCGTCGAGTTAGAAGCGGGATCAACCACTTCAGATGTCTGTTAATGTCAGGAAAAAGATACAACTTTCATGAATAAAGCTTACTACTAGGTAAACTGGAGGCTAGAAGACTTAACTGGGAAATGAAAACATCATATGATATTACCAAGCGTGAAGTCTTTTGCCATCAATTTAATTCTAGTTTTGAAGCATCTTTTCAGCAACAGAGTAACTTTTTTTCATTAGTGTCTGGAGTAGTACTGGATTGTAAAAGTTTTGTTCCTAGTTACTAAGCTTTTGACTGATTTGTTACTCTGCCTTGAAGCCGGGTCTCATGTTTACATGTACTTTGAGTTCTGAGTAGCAACTTGCCAGCTTTTTGTCTGTTCTGATTGGCCACTGTGCATGTAATTACTCCAGCTTTCCCCCTACGACATTTATTCTAGGTTTTCCTCTCCAAAAACTTATCAGTGATTTACTGGGCAAACGAAACTAAATTGTAACGTGGGAAGCGAATTACCCTAACGGTAATTCTGAAGAAGTCCCTCTTTTCAGCATCAATGGTACCATTTACGGTAATTTCCCCCGAACTCTTTTCAATATCAAACAGTCCTTCATCATTTCCTGGTAGAAAGTAGAGAAAAAAAAAAAAGAAAGAGGTTATGAATTAAAGTGAGACTAACGAATAAGTTAGAAGAGATTTATAGAGCGGTGTGCAAATTAACGAATGAGTTAACGACAAAAAATGCGGGTTGCTGTCGAGAAGGAAGTTGTTTGCTTACTTTTCTTTCAATTCAGATCACACTCGCTAAAAGGGGAATTCTTAGTGTCCCACCAACTTGGTTTACGGAATGAGTTTTACGTCGTCTCGCGAATTAATTCTGATATCATTACATACTGCAATGATTTTACCTGTTGTAAAACTTACCATCTATAATTTCATATTCGACTGCATTTCCAACACCAGCGTCTCCATCGACTGCTTCAACTTGAACAACCAACGAACCCTGGAGAGAAAAAA
Source organism: Stylophora pistillata (assembly GCF_964205215.1). Classification (NCBI taxonomy): domain Eukaryota; kingdom Metazoa; phylum Cnidaria; class Anthozoa; order Scleractinia; family Pocilloporidae; genus Stylophora; species Stylophora pistillata. The sequence goes on along the minus strand of NC_142520.1, from coordinate 50,953,486 downwards.
AATATCCTTGAAGTTAATAAAACGAAAATAAAAACGCAAGCGGTAAGTGCCATCTTTATACAGTGTACCTTTGGTTTGTTCTCTGTAACGGACTCGAGGTAAATGGGCCTCAGGAACATTGGTGGGTTATCGCTGACATCTGAAACATCAACAATGACTGTTGTCTCTGACTCCCGCGGAGGATCTCCGCCATCCTGGGGAGAGAAAAAGAAATCGAGAAACTAAGGAAAAAAATGTTATTGGTTAGTTTATCGCAAACACGCGCAATAGTTTAAGACCTTAGAAAACCCGTCGCGACTAATCGCTGTTCCAGATATTCTTGCATGGACTAATTATTGGATATAAATCATCGGTTCAAATGTCAGTTATCAATATTAGTTACCCTTGCTGTAACCAATAGCGTGTACCGCTGCACTTTCTCGAAGTCAAGAGATCCATTGACAGTTATTTTTCCGTGATGATTGTCGATCGCGAAGGTGTCCGTCTGCAAAGGATACAAGCTTTGTTAAAGTGTATATGACACGAAATTTTTTTTTTCGTTGATAGCTAGTTCCATGTGTATAATAAACGGTTTGAGAGTTTAAAATGAATGAAACAATTTTTTTGGTCGATTTTTAGCGCCCGAAACACGCTAAATTTATGTGTAAAATTGTTCCCGGAGACTGGGCCGAGAATTGGGACTCGTGACGTCAGGTTGTTTGATCCTATGATTGGCAAGGTCAACAACTTTCAGTGTTTTCCTTGTAACACGCTGTGATTACTCGCTCAATTCTATCGTTTCACAAATTTCAAATTTATATGTAAACAAAAGAATTGTAATGCGGCAGCCATTTATGAAAGTGGTCTACTGAGTCAAACAACCTGACGTCACAGGTAAAGTTCACGTGACCTTTTGGCCGCGCGTTCGAGGGGACAAATTTCAAGCCAACTTAGCGCGTAGTTTAAACGAAAACTATGTATTTATAATTATTTTCAACGATTTTTAACTCTCGAACCGTTTGTTATATATATCGAACTAGCAGAAAACAAAAAAAAAAATTTCATGTCATATACACTTTAAATGTTTACTATATCTAATGATCTTTGAGAATGTGACAAGATTGCTTGTG